>NC_138769.1:250529917-250807417 GCF_965119305.1 Pelophylax lessonae
ACCTATTTTCCATGATTTCTGTGCCCCTTGGAAATATACCTATGATATAACTATATATCCATCTTCCCAACGAACCATAGAGCAGAGTGCACAATCTTACACCCTAAAAAGATGGCCATGCTCTGCACGTGAGTTGTAACCCAGTACATGCCGGTCTATTTATGGGATTATGTTCTCATTCATTTTTTCCGTTTTATTTGTACAATGTATGGTCCATCTTTACCTCAGCTATTGCCAAGCAGGAGCTAAAATTACATAGACCTTGGCCCAGTGACATGAGAACTTTGTTTGCCCTCCCCCCCCCTTCCTGCAAGGTAATTGGGGAGGTACCCCTTTCCCCTCTTTTACTACTTGTTATCGCCAGGCTTTTACATGGTCGCATCTGGCCGACATCGGGAACGGAACTTGCAATACATTACAATGATAATGCAGTGGTAGTACTACATCTTTACCACCAGATGGCCCCAGTCTGAAAGTCTCCGGGAGCACCTAATTGTTGATTGGGATTCCTACGGACACAGCCTATAAAAATGTACCCCGGAGAACGTGATGACGTCCTGAGGAAGCGTGCGTAAGCACGCGAAACGCGTCGACATCACACGTTGACGCCCCGCCCACCCTTTGTCCCTGCAGAGATCTATACTGACTGGCGGCTAACTCTTCACCGCGACCCGGAAGCAGCTCCAGGATTCCGCCCGGATACAGAATCGAGCCGGCCCCTACAGCCCTTCTGACGGTGAAGACTTTAACGTCTATGGCAACAACAAGTCCAACGGACCACTGGACAACTCATCACCGACGTATGTTCTTTCTGACACTGACCTGAGTGCGGGGTTCGGCACGGACATCCCTGAATCCACGGATGAGTACGGGTGATCCCTGGTAAGACCTATATATACCTTTACATACATCCATACCTGGATCCTTTATTGAGTAAGGTCGCTACACCATATCCCCGGAACCTCTAGCAACCCCAGCCAATGGTCCGATCGGGACTCCCCCGATACAGATTGACTTTGATACTTTCCCTTATTGTTCCAGTTTTGCCATACCCTGGATAACCAGTCAGTAGGAATAGATCTTTGGCGATCAGCCATTACTTGGAACTAGTTTATAGTTCCCTTTTTTGCCCTACACGGGGGATCCCACTTTGGAGACATATCCTCCTCCCACTGCTGTTTAAGCTGTATGGCTGTTTAAGCCAGGATCCCTCCAACACACTCCACCATATACCACCACTTGCTGTTTAAGCATTTTGGCTGTTCAGCCACGATCCCTCCGGCACCGGTAGCCATGAACCGCCCCATGGGGGCCCGGTTTTCTTTGGAGGTTTCTAGCTATACAATGAAACTCATATTATAGGAATTTTGCCCTTGTTGTATGACATTTTATGAGATTAAGTTGCCGCACTTTGCCCTCTGCCTGTGATGTACTGATTACACTTGATGTCATTTAGTCACTCTTTGAATGACCTCTTTAACATACTTCTCACTCTTCTTGGGCATACCCAGGCGCCTTCTCCATAGGGCTCCTTATGAGTCTTCCTTTTGGCCACAAGCACAGTTGCTCGGGCTTCTAGAGTGATTCACAGGTCGGCTTGTCCCGACTTATCACACTAAGCTCGTCCGAAACAGTGCTACTTTGGGATTGGATGGGCGGGGACCTACACGTGTTCTATTTGCTGTCTATATGATCTTGACACCCATAGGGGTCCACAGAGTCAATTAGTTCTCCTGATGAGCCCCCACATTTGTTTTACTGATTGATTATTTATTTTATTCATGTATGCACATCTTCACTAATAAAGTTACTCTGTTTGCACCGTAATCCCAGTGAGCCTCTCATTGCAACCATTCCTGGGGGGATTTCTCTGTCCCTCCACTCCCTACCCTTTTTGTCAAAGAAACAAGGCCCCTACAAATCCCCCTGCCTCCCAGAAACCCTTTTGACGGCAAACCAGTCCAGAGGGAAACTGTCGGGGCGCGATTGCGCAGATTTGCCCAAATCTGGCAGGATCATTGTCAGGACCGGCGGGTGCAGTCCACAGTTCGGCAGGGCCACTATTGGCCATTCAAGCAGCACACCCCGAGTATTCCTTTACACGCACCAAGACATCAGTCTCCCTCAAATGTCAGCACTTCAGGAGTATATCAATATCTTGCTAGATCAGGAGGCGATCGTAGCAGTTCCTGCCTATCAGAGGTTTACAGGGTTCTACTTGCCTCTGTTTCTGGTCCAGACATTCTGTTTCAGGCCAGAAATAGACCTCAAGAGGTTGAACCAGTTCATCAGGTTGGAGAGGTTCAAAATGGAGTCCCTCAACACGATCATTTTAAATAATCCAGCCAAGGGACTGGATGATCGCAGTGGGTCTACAGGACGCATATCTGCCCGTGCCAATACACCAAGCATATCAAAAGTTCCTCAGGTTCACGTTAGGGGAAGACCACTTTCAATTTGTCTGCCTCCCCTTCGGGCTGTCAACTTCCCCGCAAACCTTTACCAAGGTACTAATTGCAGTCTTGGCCTCCCTCAGAGAGAAGGGGCTCAGGGTCCACCATTTTTTGGACAATATTATTCTTATTGCCCAAAATTTAGACCTCTAACTACAGCAAAGAGACTTACTTTGGCCACCCGAAGGACATCCGGCTGGATAGTAAACCTACAGAAAAGCCAGCTGGAACCTACGAGGAATACGGTCTACCTGGGAGCACAATTTAATACTCAAGAGGCCACAGTCTTTTTACCTTTACAAAAATTCCCCAAAGATAAGGGAAAAAGATACAGCAGACCCTAACAATATCGGTGATGTCAGCAGCCCAATGTATGAGCCTGTTAGGGACCAGGGCGTCCTGTATTCCGATGCTTCCATGGGCATATCAGAGACTCTGTATCTTCCAGCTGGGCTTCCTAGCGCAGTGGAGAAAACTGCGACTAGCTCAACCCATCAGGGTCAGCTTCCAAATGAGCCAAAGTCTTTGGTGGTGGACACGCCAAGACACTTTATTGGGACACCGGCCGTTGGGTCCACAAGATTGGATCACGGTCACTATGGACGCAAGCGCAGCAGGGTGGGGAGCTACCTGCGAAACACACAAGACTCAGAGCAGATGGGAATTCCTGACACAGGGCCTAGTTTCCAATGTCCTGGAGCTCCGGCAGCCTTTATGGCTCTAACCACCCTACTACCTACGTGGGCGTCCAGTCCTAATACGCATGGACAATACAGCAGCAGTGGCATATGTACAAAGGCAAGGAGGAACACAGTCGTTCTCTCCTAGCAGAGGTAGAACCAATAATGACATTGGCACAACAACACCTGGCAGATCTAAGGGCAAGATATCTGCCAGGCAAGCAAAACATGGAAGCGGACATTCTCTCATGGCAGTGCAGGAACCCCAACGAATGGGCTCTTCACCCGGAAGTGTTCGGGCAGATCGTCCTCCAGTGAGGGCTCCAGCAAGTGGATCTCTTTGCTTCCTCAACCAACTACAAGGTAACCCACTTCCTCTCACGCTACCCTCACCCAATGGCGGAGGGGACTGACGCCTTGACACATGTGTGGAGGGCACAACTGGCCTACGCCTTTCCTCCAGTCTCACTAATACTGAGGTTTCTGAGGAGGCTACTGGCAGAGAATCTGGAAGTCATTGCGATACTTCCATACTGGCCACGCAGACCATGGTTTTCCCTGGCAATGGATCTGAGCATGTATCCTCCGGTCATGCTGCCAGAAACCCCGCTTCTCCTGGTACAAGGAGACATCCTACACCCGAATCCATCTCGGCTGACCCTAGCGGCCTGGAGGTTGAAAGGCAAGGGTTACAAGACCTAGGATGTTCACACGTACACTGCAAAGCTCCAGGAAGAGCCCCACGAATACTATATTCACCAGAGTATGGGAGAAGTTCGCAAGCTTTGCGACCAACCGGCAGTTCGAACCAAGTAACCCCAATCTTTTGCAGATCCTTTCTTTTCTGCAAACGGGGCTAGATCTAGGGTTAAGCCTAAGCTCTCTGAAGGTTCAAATTTCGGCCATCTCGGCCTTTACGCAGAAAAAATGGTCAGCAAATCTGCTAGTGGAACGGTTCATGAGAGCAGTTCTTGGGCTTCGTCCTCCGAAGAGGAATAGGTTTCCCCAATGGGACCTGGTGGTAGTCCTAAATTTCCTGACACAACCCCCGTTTGCTCCAACAGGACTGTTCATTAGGGAATATCACCCTGAAAACTGCCTTCCTAATTGCCATAACTTCGGGTGGGAGAGTGTCAGAGCTCCAGACCCTGGGTGCTACTGTCCCGTATACAACTTTCTTTCCGGATAGAGTGGTACTAAGACCACTGGATCACTTCATGCCTAAAGTGGCTTTGATATTTCATCTTAATAGTGAATTGGTACTCCTGGGATTTCCAGAGGGGTCAGAGGCTAATCCTTCAGGAACTGGACATCCCCAGGATCCTAAAGGCCTATCTACAGGCAACGGCTGCCTTCAGACAATCTGAGAGGCTTTTCATCATTCCTTCCGGGAAAATGAAGGGGAAGGATGCCTCAGCCAGAACAATATCAGCATGGATTGTCAAAACCATTCAAAATGCATATAGAGCGATTGGGAAGGATTCCCCGGAGGTGGTAAGGGCTCATTCGACCAGAGCAGTGTCATCATCCTGGGCAGCACATGCAGGGGTGTCTCTGGAGACAGTGTGCAGAGCAGCTAGCTGGTCTTCCCGCCATACGTTTCTGAAAACATTACAGAGTGAATTTAGCAGCTCTCACTACGGTGGAGTTCGGGGGAAGAACTATTCAGGCATCTTTGTCTACATGTTAAAATAAAGACTGAGTTTGCAACATTAAAACCCTCCCTCTCAGAAGCTCATTAGTTATCATGTGTATGCTGCCATGTTGGCGTCAGGAAAATGGAAAATTGTATCAAATACTTACCGTAATTTTCCTTTCCTGACGCCAATACATGGCAGCATACGGACCCTCCCTATTGATCTTTATGCTTTTAACGAAGAATGGGGAGGTTGCTCTCAGTCACACCTTTATAGATTTAAACAGGTCCTGTGGGTGGGTATAGGGGCGGAGCTATATCATGTGTATGCTGCCATGTATTGGCGTCAGGAAAGGAAAATTCCGGTAAGTATTTGATACAATTTTCCATTTTCACACAGGTGTATGCTAAACGAGGCCTAACAGAGAAAATTAGGCCTTATGCCAGCCATGCATGTTGAATTCTGAACGATTTGTCGTTTGAAAACCGCTCGGCTTTCGACCATTAGTTGGCCTGCAGCAAAGGTAGATTTTTGTGCAGCCATTGAATTTGAGTGATTAGGCATGATGGAAATTTTTGAAAAACAAACAAATTCCTAATTAATGACGGGAAATTAGTGCGAGAAATATAAGCGAAAAAGAAATGCGCATTGAGCTCTGACCTGGAAAGAACAGAAGGAGCCCAGCAACAAATTTTCTTTTCTGTAACAACACGAGGTGAAATTGGTCGAATTTCGAAATCAATGATGGCACCATCCGATTACTAAACGCAGAAAGTTTTTGATCTTTGATCGACAAATCGTTTGTAATTTGACTGATGTATGGCCTGCATTCTGCATTACTATGTTCCCACCTGCAGCTTAAAGGAGGTTAACTCACTGTTAGTAGTTCCATCTGTTTATTTATATTTTTATTATGAGAAATTCAGCTGGACGTAGACACACAAGGCTTTGTAATGGATGCAGAACAGAGTTCTGGTAGGGATGTCTTTTCTGTTAAAGCAGTATTAAACCCAAAAACAATTTATTAAATTGCATCTCACCAATTCTTAGATGTGGTAGCTGCAAAAGGCTGCATCCTTTTTTAAGGCTTTTTTTCCCCTTTATTTTCACCTGGTGATCCAGCCAGTAAGTCGGATATGTTTCAACTTACTAAAAAGTTATTTAATAATTTAAAGTGGTGTTCCAGCTGTGGAAAAAAAAATTAAGCGTCAGCAGCTACAAATCCTGTAGCTGCTGACTTTTAATATAAAGATACTTACCTGTCCAGGGAGCCCACGATGTTAGCACCCCAGCCATTTTTTAGATCGGCTGCCGGGTGCTGCCGCCACCATTCACTCAAAGGGAAACTGGAAATTTAGCCTTTTGTTTTCACAACCGGTTCCCTACTGCACATGTGCAAAGCGCGCTGCACAGTCATATTGACTCGGCAGCGGGGGAAGGAGAAAGGGGATGGAACTTCCGAGGGATGGCACCGCGGCGCTGTCTCCCGGGAGTGGGGAAGGGTACCTTTATCTAAACTGATGACCTATAGGAACTTTTAAAGGGTCACCTATATAAATTATATGGTACTGAAGTTTGTCGCTTTTTTATGCAAATTTAAGGTTAAGACATGTTGGGTATCTATTTACTCGGTGCAACCTCATCTTTTATATTTTACCCAAAAATGTTAGGTAATTTTTTGCACTGGGGTGCCCTAAAATTACCTTTAGTGTATTGTATACTGAAATTTTGAGTTTCCTAGACCTTTGCAGTAATATCATGTTAACATAAAAAATTGGAACTACCACTATTTTATTCTCTAGGGTGTCTGCTTTCAGAAAATAAATAATGTTTTATACAATCTTTAGGCCTAAAATTATTTTTTAAACATGTGTACAAAAAAAATGCAAAAAATGCCTCTGGCAGCGAAAAGATTAAGAAGGACCTACAAGTAAGTCTTAATGTAATTATTATTATAGGGCTGACTTTAACACTGCTTTAAAGGCACCAAGGTAATTATGAATCCAATGAATAATGAATCTCACCAAAAATGGAAAATATAATATCTAGAGTGGACTTAACCTTTAATATTAGTCATCAACATCAATAACTCCATGCAAAATATATGTTATGTTTGACCTGTAATCATAACATCACTTTTAATTCATTGCCCTCAATGTGATGCTAGAAAAAAAAAAAAAGAAGAGTAAAGCTGCAAAAAAAAAAGAAATTGTACCTTTTTGAGTTTCTCTTCAGTGCGAGCAGTTATTAATATGTGGGATCCCATCCTAGCCAGGTGATATGCCATCTGCTCTCCAATGCCAGAGCTTGCTCCAGTAAGGATTACTCTCTTGCCCTTTAACATAGCTAAGTAAAATAGTAGAATAAATAAATATTTCATATCCATTTCTCTTTAGGATAGCATCCTATTAAAAGACTTTACAAGCTTGCCATACAATGTAAAAAAAAACATACGCAAAATATATACTGTTTGTGTACAGTTAACCAGTTATGTTCGTTTTTTTTTATATACCCACATGGTTGGGTATTTAAAGTGCACTATACAGTAATTCACTTTACAAAGTAAATCTACACAGTGAATATACAGTTTGCCAAGTGAACAGCATCTACACTTTTGTTAAAATAACTCCAATGTCACTGCATTGTAAAAACACATCTCAAACACCTTGGTGCACTTTTCCCTTAATCAGGATAATTGGTATTAGTATACAGTTGCACTGCTGTACTTGACACTAATTTTACTTCTGAGTGTGATTATAACCAACATCCTCATAAGGGCTACAAAGTCTTTAAGAAATGCATTTGAAATGTGTTTACCATGCATTTACTTGCATTTCCCATGCATTTGCATTCATTCATTGATTTGAATAGAGCAACAATACTATTTTTGGTACACAGGAAGATTTTGGTATGGCAAGAGTTTCTTTATCCACATCAAGAATATTCCAATGTTTGGGATGTAAAAGGTATCATATGAGATAGCTGCAGCTGCAACTGGGCTCCTAATGGCTCTATTCACATCTAGGCGTTTTTGGGCGATTTTCTGCCTCAGCTCTAAAAACGCCCAACAAGAAAAATCCCATTGACTTCAATGGCCCCTGTTCACATCTGAGTGTTCTGTCATCTTAAGCAAAACACCTGTCGCTCAAAAATGGCAGATTACAGGGGTTTTACTGCTTTTCATTGGCCTCTTGTCAACTCAAAACACCTGCAGAAAAACGCCTAGATGTGAACGGAGTCTATGAGGTCCATATGACTTACCTAGCCAGTCACGCATTTTCTCAATTACTATGCAGCTAAATCACACCTGGTCATAATTGTTGCTCTAAGAGTCAAATATTTATAGTGTACTAATGTTGTGGCATTAGTGTATTATGAGAGAGCATATACAATAATATGTTATTCCAAGGGAGGATATTTAGAATGAGAGTCCCGGGTCACACTACCGCGACTTGTCGTGCTCCATTCTGTGCTATGGGAACCGTTCTAATAGGAGCGACTCAAGTTGCTCCGACTTAGAAAATAGTTCCTGCACTACTTTTGACCGAAGTCAGAGCGACTCGCATTGACTTCCATTATGTGAGGTCCGTGCAAGTCGCGCCGAAGTCGCGGTGCACGGCGACTTCACTAGTCGCCCCCCAAGTCGTGTCGCCATAGTGTGAACCGACTCAGAAAGGAACTGTTTTATTATTTCACCACATGGGGCCGCTAGTGAACAGCGATTGCCCAATGCTTATATTTAAACTCATATTTAAATTCGATTTTCCCCGAATATGTTATATTTGAGATAACAACTACCTTTAAATTTAGTGGAATATTAAGCAGAATAGTATGAAAATGTATTAGATCTTAAAAGCCGCCTTTAGCCATTTCCGATTATGGTTAAGGGTGTAGAGGAGGCTTTGGGTGTAGTAGGAGGAGCCGGCCACTATATAAGCCTAGCAGACGCTAATAACGCTAGCTACAGATGACGCCCAAGGGGAGGGCAAAACCTGTCTAGCAAATCAGAGCGTCTGACGTCACATCTGGCCGGTGGAGCACACGCTACAGGAAGTAGAAACCACCGCACCGCAGTTTGCTTTTCATCTTTTATTTTAATGTAAGTGGATATTTTTGTTTGAATAAAGTGGTTTTAACATACATCACTATGGCGGATATCATTTTTATATATTACTGAGGAGGATTCTGGCCAGCAATATGAGCTGTAGCAGTATATACCGATCATACCAAGGAGATTGGGGACACAGCAGTTGGAGTACATCCTGGCGGAAAGAGGATACGGTTTTAAGGCTTCTCCATATTAATATACAGGCCATCTCTATTCCATAATCTGGTGAGTGAATTGACAAGAGGGGAACAGGAGCACTTTTGATTTGAAGTGGAACACTGGAGCACTTTATCACCACCATTGAATACATTGAAATTATTGCATTTGGAGCTGTATTTGATGGACATTCATTATTGCATAAGGACATTGATATTATTTGGTATATGAATACATACAGTGCCTTGCAAAAGTATTCGGCCCCCTTGAACTTTTCGACCTTTTGCCACGTTTCAGGCTTCAAACATAAAGATATAAAACTGTAATTTTTTGTGAAGAATCAACAAAAAGTGGGACACAATCATGAAGTGGAACGACATTTATTGGATATTTCAAAATTTTTTAACAAATAAAAAACTGAAAAATTGGGCGTGCAAAATTATTCAGCCCCCTTAAGTGAATACTTTGTAGCGCCACCTTTTGCTGCGATTACAGCTGTAAGTCGCTTGGGGTATGTCTCTATCAGTTTTGCACATCGAGAGACTGACATTTTTGCCCATTCCTCCTTGCAAAACAGCTCGAGCTTAGTGAGGTTGGATGGAGAGTGTTTGTGAACAGCAGTTTTCAGTTCTTTCCACAGATTCTCGATTGGATTCAGGTCTGGACTTTGACTTGGCCATTCTAACACCTGGATATGTTTATTTGTGAACCATTCCATTGTAGATTTTTCTTTATGTTTTGGATCATTGTCTTGTTGGAAGACAAATCTCCGTCCCAGTCTCAGGTCTTTTGCAGACTCCATCATGTTTTCTTCCAGAATGGTCCTGTATTTGGCTCCATCCATCTTCCCATCAATTTTAACCATCTTCCCTGTCCCTGCTGAAGAAAAGCAGGCCCAAACCATGATGCTGCCACCACCATGTTTGACAGTGGGGATGGTGTGTTCAGGGTGATGAGCTGTGTTGCTTTTACGCCAAACATAACGTTTTGCATTGTTGCCAAAAAGTTCGATTTTGGTTTCATCTGACCAGAGCACCTTCTTCCACATGTTTGGTGTGTCTCCCAGGTGGCTTGTGGCAAACTTTAAACGACACTTTTTATGGATATCTTTAAGAAATGGCTTTCTTCTTGCCAGTCTTCCATAAAGGCCAGATTTGTGCAGTATACAACTGATTGTTGTCCTATGGACAGAGTCTCCCACCTCAGCTGTAGATCTCTGCAGATCATCCAGAGTGATCATGGGCCTCTTGGCTGCATCTCTGATCAGTCTTCTCCTTGTATGAGCTGAAAGTTTAGAGGGACGGCCAGGTCTTCGTAGATTTGCAGTGGTCTGATACTCCTTCCATTTCAATATTATCGCTTGCACAGTTCTCCTTGGGATGTTTAAAGCTTGGGAAATCTTTTTGTATCCAAATCCGGCTTTAAACTTCTCCACAACAGTATTTTGGACCTGCCTGGTGTGTTCCTTGTTCTTTATGATGCTCTCTGCGCTTTAAACGGACCTCTGAGACTATCACAGTGCAGGTGCATTTATACGGAGACTTGATTACACACAGGTGGATTCTATTTATCACCATTAGTCATTTAGGTCAACATTGGATCATTCAGAGATCCTCACTGAACTTCTGGAGAGAGTTTGCTGCACTGAATGTAAAGGGGCTGAATAATTTTGCACGCCCAATTTTTCAGTTTTTTATTTGTTAACAAAGTTTTAAATATCCAATAAATTTCGTTTCACTTCATGATTGTGTCCCACTTGTTGTTGTTTCTTCACAAAAAATTACAGTTTTATATCTTTATGTTTGAAGCCTGAAATGTGGCAAAAGGTCGCAAAGTTCAAGGGGGCCGAATACTTTCGCAAGGCACTGTACATTTGCACAAATTTGCACTGAGCACCTTATAGCACATAGTATTTTTCTTTATTTATTATATTTGGGTCACAAACAGCAGTGCTGACATTCACACTCAGCAATTGTTGCTCTGCAATATTTAAAAAGAGATGCCTTTACACATCCCAAAAAATGTAATAGAATGCCAACAAACGTTTTTGACCCATTGGATTCATCATTTTTATCAATGTCCTTGATAAAACATGCCCATTTTGTCTCACATAGAGAGAAGGATCTGTCCCAATAAAACCAGAATACAACTAAATCATGAAATAAAAACCATTTGCACTAGATACTGTACACACTCATATCGCTCAACTGTTACACGTTTGGAACCAAACATTCCTCTTTTCTTCTCAGTTGGCCCTCATTTTGGACTGATGTAAAGCCCCCATAATAATTGCAATACTTAGCTACCAAAAGTTTGATACTACATTAAACCTTTTTATTATCACATGGTTGGTTTAAAAAAAGCTTATTAATTCTTCATGGGCAACATAACTGGTCCCATGGCAGGATGTGTGTCCTTTGCTACAAACTTTGTGCTGAAGGGTGTCCCTCTTTGCCATCTTACTGGCATACTAGCAGATAGACTTTTTCTAAGTTCTAACCTGTTGCCATTTTGTATCACAACTACTAAGGCAACAGAAAAGGGTTTATTTAATTTCTGGGGTTTTCTGGACTTTAGTGTTCTCATTTGAAAGCCATGTTTATATTTTCTACCAAATACCGTTTCTTTACAAAGAATCATTGCAATTAACTTGTATCAGCAAGTATAATGTATTAATCTATATTTTTGTGCTATATTGTAGGGAAATACATTCCATACAGGCATGGGTTTATTGCCATCTGGGGGTTATATTTACTTTTTACATGTATGATCATTTTGTCATATTTTGGCATGACTTTAAGGATAAAAAATTCCTGGTTTAGGCTATGTTCACACTTTCGCGTTGCAGAAACACGTGCAAAATTGTGTGCTTTCCCACAACGCACAAAAAGCGCAGCCGTTTAGCAGATTGCCATTAATTGTTAATGCCATCTCCACTCATCTTGCTAGCAAAGTACCATGGATTTTGGTACAGTGCAGTTTTTAAAAAGGGGTTAAGCGCTTCTTTTGTGTGTTTCACGTGTGTAGGGCTACTTTAAAACGCAACACGTGTGAACACATGGAAACATGCAAAAACACATGCGCTCCTTCGTACCTGTATAGAGGTGAATGAAGATGTTACTCTTAATACACTTTTGTATAGTATTTATGTTTACCGCAAAATGTTTTCCACTGTTAGGCACTTTAACAGTTTCTGGGACAAATTTTTCCTGACCCAGGCTAAGCAAGTGAGTAGTGTCAGTTGGTATGTTGGTTTTCAGTGCCCTGCATTTGTATTGTGTGGGTCTTCTGGTGCCAAACAACAATGTAATTCAGAGGCGTAACTAGAACCTTCAGGGCCCTGGTGCAAGAAAGAATGAAGGGCCCCCCTGGCCTCTTGATTGCAGTCCTGCAGCGGGCCACCTTCCTGCAGTCTTCGGGACCCACCACGGTGGTGGAACACAAGAGCCCAGATACACATGCAACCTTTGTGACCCTGGTAGTTCCGCCACTGGTGTCAGTGTTTTTTTTATTTTTTAAATAAAAATCTATGTACGTAGATTTCTAAAAGCATCACAGCATTCAGCCTCTTTACTCCTTTTAAGAGCCTTCAGCTCTGATGGAAGCAGTAGGTTGGCTCCTGAGAGAGTTATGCACATATCAAAGTGCCTTGAATGTCAGTTTGGAGGTGTGAGCATTCTTTGTATGCAGACTACCCTAGACAAAGCTCATATGTGATAGGCATGGATGGTTAAAATAAGACATCTGTGGAGTAAAAAGGCACAGGACAAGGGACAGTAAGGTTGGAGAGAAAAGGGTTAGATCAGTATTTCTCAATCTTTTTTCAGTTGGGGCACCCTTTAAAAAGGTATGCAAAATCTTGGGGCACTTCGGTCTAAAATGGAAAAATGTAAATGTTACTTATGAATGGGAATTTTGAGCCTGGGACATGGATTCCTCTATCACATTAGAAATCTCCCCATATTAATCAAACCGCTTCCTCAGGGGTCCCTCCATCATGTCAAAGTCATCCCTTCATTGTAGAGGCCCTCCATCACATCAGAGCCCCCCTATACATGAGTCCACTCATCACATCATGAGTCCCCCCGGCCCCATAGGAGCCTACAAATCACACAGTCCCCTCTTCACATCAGAGCCCCATCTTTTCACTGCAGCAGCACAGCAGAGGGCGGGAGGTGGAGGAGGTCTGGTGGACAAGAGCTTAAGTTTACCAGTGAATTTTGCATAAGGGCTCTTTCACACAGACGTTCCGTATGTCCGTAAATCACCCCATCCGTTTGCGGGTGATTTATGGACATAATGAATGTCTACGGGATTGCGGATGTCAGCGGATGACCATCCGCTGACATCCGATTTTCTTCCTTTCAGTTCTGTTCCGTTTTTTGGAACGGAACAGAACCCTATTTTTGTTCCTTTTAAAAAACGGAACGGATGCAAAATCGGATGTCAGCGGTGTCATCCGCTGACATCCGCAATGCCCATAGACATACAATATGTCTGTATATCATCTGCAAACAGAAGGGATGATATGCGGACATACGGAGTGGATGACACAAGTGTCATCCGTGTCCGTGCAAAAAAAAAAAGCACCGGAGCGGAAGAAAAAAACTGAGCGGCCGTGTGAAAGAGCCCTCATAGAGTATTTGAGGATTTGGGGAACTCAGAACAATCTACAATAGAAAAAAAATGAAGATGCATACAGACAACTGAAGGTGCTTCTATGGACACAGAGCCAGTCAGTATTGGTACATATAATCAATATTGAGTATTTTTTATTGACTTTAATAAAATGTATTCTTGAATCTAATGAATGTGTTAGGTAATGTTGATTTTGATATTATCAAAAGCAGTCAGGATGTTTTACACAGTAGTAATCCATGTTAATCAGTAACCAAAAGATTGAATTTTAACTATAAACTTTTATGTCATGGTCAGCACAAGGGGGCCAAGGGTCTTCCTACTGTGTAAAAAAATGCCACAGGTAAAAGTATGGTAATCATTTTCCTTTTTACTTTTATTTGGCTTTTAAAATAATTTTGACACATGCCAGCAACCTAACCCCTAACCCACAATACAAAAAATTATTCTAAACTTTAAAAGTGAATCTGTGTGGGGGAAAGTATGGAAGCAGTGACAGGGTGTCTGGTGCAGGTTCCAGGGCCTTTATCCTGATCCTGACTTCACTACCTAATGAGTCACTTATTTTGAACAAGCATGCAGCGGGGGAAAGTTGGAAACATCAAAAGTCTTCTCCTCTCATTTTAGGATAACAAATCGTAAACTGTTTAAAAACTGTTAACAATTGTCATATTTTTACTGTTCCATTTAATCTGAACCTAAGATCTACAACCCAATTCCTGTTTCCATCTCTGGGACAGCCCATAGATTATGCAAGGAAAGAAAATTGATCAATTTCCCCCATCAACACAGTCAGTATTAATGTGGGAATTCCTCCCACAGCACTATTGTATTCTGCCGGCAGAGAGCCTTCTCTGCTGGAGGAACACAATGACCACTACTGGTGGCTTTTTAGCTGGCGGTAGAGATTGCATGGAAAAAAATCCGACAGGCTGGTTGTATTGAAGTCGATTAATGGATCGACTTCAGTACAACCTGCCAATAGATGGATTGAATCTGCTGAACCAGCTGAGATTTGAGCCATCTATGACTGGCTTCACTCCAACTAAGTAATATATTAGCAGGTCATAGCCTATTTTCACAGTAATGATGCCCTGGGCTTTGGAGGTCCTGGGATTCTAATGGAAATAAACCAAATATGTTTGCAAGAACCTTAAAGTACACTGTGTGCACATTTATTAGGCAAGTTGTATTTTTGAGGATTAATTAAATTATTGAACAACTACAGGGCTCACCGTCAATCCAAAAAAGTTCTTTCATTTGGCGCCAGTTGGAAATTTTTTCTTCAAAAATCGCAGATACTAACATCACCCTTACTCCAGCTAATTGCTTACTGTTTTCACCAATTATTAATTTATCCATACCTCACACTAGATTAATTCACACTATTTCAGTTGCTATACATTGGCTGATTGCTATACATTGGAAATCAAACTCTTTCCCGGTTTCACAACTTAAAACAAGAATAAATTCGATCTACATTATGGAAAATTTTTTTCATACTATTCACAACTCTATGAAATTTCACACTAATAAATGGGACCCATGGATTACACACTCAGATATTTTTTTTTCTAACTACTGTACTGGTGATCACGGTAACTATTTAAAACCCTTTCATTTGACACCACGTTTCCGGCCTAACGCTTAGTGTTATGGAATTTTCTTTTCTAACAATGCTGCTCTCTACCTATATCCAGGAACTATGTTTTTGATATCCTTGTTGTTGTTTGATATCAAATTCCCAGATTGAACGGAGATAACTTGAAAATATTTAAGATTGTTATATTTCTGTTTACTCTACGTGATACCATTATTTGTCATGTTAACGTACCAATTCTCTTTGTACCACCATTTTCTGTTTCCTATCAATAAGAGTATACAATCCAAAATGTTAATAAACATCAAACTTGAATGTTTAAGAAAGTAAAAGTGAGGTTTGGGCTTTCTTAGGAGAATATCTAGGTGTACACAATTTTTTGGCAATTATTAGTGTACAGAATTATTATGCAACTAAATGAAAATGAAAAGTTTCCCATCTCACTTGTTTTTTTTATGTTTGAATTGTATTTTATTTATGTTAAAGTAACCATAATAAACAGACAAACAACTCAAAATTTACAAATAACCATTTCTGACATTTAACCACTTTACCACCGGAGGATTTTCCTGCTAAAAGACCAGGGGTTATTTTGCGATTTTTTACTGCGTGACTTTAACGGACAATCGCGCGGTCGTGCGACGCTGTACCTAAACGAATTTCACGTCCTTTTTTTCCCACAAACAGAGCTTTCTTTTGGTGGTATTTGATCACCTGTGCGATTTTTTGATCACGCGCTATAAACAAAAAAAGAGCGTAATTTTTGCAAAAACAACAATATTTTTCACTTTTTTTTATATGAAATTCCCCCAAAAAAAAATGTAAAAATCAAAATTTTTTAAAATTTTCGGCCAATTTGTTTTACGCTACCTATGTTTGGTAAAAAAAATCGCAAAAAGCGTATTTTGATTGGTTTGCGCAAAAGTTATCGCGTTTACTAACAAAGGGAAAGATTTTTGTCATTTTTGGTGTTTTTTTTTTTAACGAGTAATGGCGGCGATCTGCGATTTTTTTTGCGGTACTGCGACATTGCGGCGGACAGATCGGACCCTTGACTGACATTTTTGACACTTTTGGGGGTACCAGTGACATTACTGCAGTAATCAGTGCTATATATATGCACTGTTACTGCAAAAATGACACTGGCAGGGAAGGGGTTAACAGTATTGGACAGGGAGGGGTTAAGTGTGTCCTAGGGGCGTGATTCTAACTGTGTAGGGACATGGCTACTAGTGTAAAAACAAAGATCAACAGTTCTACATAGTAGAACTGTTTGATCTTCACTTTTACACAGGGAGAACTGACAGGTGGCTTGTTTACACAAGCCGCTCTGTCTTTCTCCCGCTGTAGCGGCGATCGTAGTGTGACCGGCGGACATCGGGTCCGCCAGTCACACTCCCGCACTCCTCCGTGAACGAGCCGAGGCGGGCGCGCGCCTCGGCGGGCGCGCGCCCGCCCGCTATTGGCTCTGGAAGGAGTGACAGGCGAGCGACGTAGACCTACGTCACTCTGCCTGGCCGGGGCCGACTGCCGCAGTAAATATACTGTGCGCAGTCGGCAAGCGGTTAAAAAAAAAAAAAAAAAAATCAGTGCCCAAAATAGCCACTCTTTTCATACCAGTCATAAGCCTTCCATTCATGGAGTCTGTCAGTTTCTTGATCTGTTGACGATCAACTTTTTGTGCAGTAGCAACCACAGCCTCCCAGACCCTGTTCAAAGAGTGTACTGTTTGCCCTCCCTGTAAATCTCCTATTTGAGAAGGGCCCACAAGTACTCAATAGGGTTTAGGTCAGGTGAGGAAGGGGGCCATGTAATTATTCTTTCACCTTTAAGGCCTTTACTGGCTAGCCACGCAGTGGAGTACTTTGATGCATGCGATGGAGCATTGTCCTGCATAATTATGGTCTTCTTGAAAGATGCAAACTTTTTCCTGTACCACTGTTTGAAGAAAGTGTCTTTTAAAACTGGCAGTAGGTTTGGGAGTTGATTTTGAGTCCATTTTCAACCCGATAAGGTCCAAACAGCTCATCTTTCATAATACCAGCCCATACCAGTACCCAGTGGTGGGATTCAAAAATTTTAGTAACCAGTTCCGACTTTCCCAGCAGAATGACCAGCGTGCCCCCTTTCAATGCACAGTGACCAGCGTTCCCCCTTTCAATGCAGAGAGACCAGCGTGCCCCCCTTTCAATGCAGAGAGACCAGCGTGCCCCCTTTCAATGCACAGTGACCAGCGTGCCCCCTTTCAATGCACAGTGACCAGTGTACATGCCCCCTTCAATGCACAGTGACCAGAGTGCCCCCTTTCAATGCAGAGAGACCAGCGTGCCCCCTTTCAATGCAGTGACCAGTGTACATGCCCCCTTCAATGCACAGTGACCAGAGTGCCCCCTTTCAATGCAGTGACCAGTGTACATGCCCCCTTTAATGCACAGTGACCAGCGTGCCCCCCTTTCAATGCACAGTGACCAGCGTGCCCCCCTTTCAATGCAGAGAGACCAGCGTACCCCCCTTTCAATGCACAGTGACCACAGCATTGCCCCCAATGATTGCAGAGTGCCAGCCACAGCATTGCCCCCAATGATTGCACAGTGCCAGCCACAGCATTGCCCCCAATGATTGCACAGTGCCAACCACAGCATTGCCCCCAATTGCAGAGTGCCAGCCCCAGCATTGCCCCAAATTGCAGAGCGCCGGCCAGAGTATTGCCCCCAATTGCAGAGCGCCAGCCACAGCATTGCCCCCAATTGCAGAGCGCCAGCCACAGCATTGCCCCCAATTGCAGAGTGCCAGCCACAACATTGCCCCCAATTGCAGAGCGCCAGCCACAACATTGCCCCCAATTGCAGAGTGCCAGCCAGAGTATTGCCCCCAATTGCAGAGTGCCAGCCAGAGCATTGCCCCAAATTGCAGAGCGCCAGCCACAACATTGCCCCCAATTGCAGAGTGCCAGCCAGAGCATTGCCCCAAATTGCAGAGCGCCAGCCAGAGTATTGCCCCCAATTGCAGAGCGCCAGCCACAGCATTGCCCCCAATTGCAGAGTGCCAGCCACAACATTGCCCCCAATTGCAGAGTGCCAGCCAGAGCATTGCCCCAAATTGCAGAGCGCCAGCCAGAATATTGCCCCCAATTGCAGAGCGCCAGCCACAGCATTGCCCCAAATTGCAGAGTGCCAGCCACAACATTGCCCCCAATTGCAGAGTGCCAGCCAGAGCATTGCCCCAAATTGCAGAGCGCCAGCCAGAGTATTGCCCCCAATTGCAGAGCGCCAGCCACAGCATTGCCCCAAATTGCAGAGTGCCAGCCACAACATTGCCCCCAATTGCAGAGTGCCAGCGATCCCCCCCCCCCCCCCCCCGCGAGACCCATGCACTTACCTCATGGACGGTCTCGCAGTCGGCTCCCCGCGTCTCCGAGTCCTCCCGCGGCGCCTCCTCCTCGTCCAATGGCACGGTGTTTGCCTTTCGGCCAATCAGGAAGCGGGAGGACCCGCTCCCTGATTGGCCAGGAGGAGGATCATGTGACAATAGCTAATTCTCATTCGCTATTGTCACAGAATGGGCGGGGAGGAGCGCACTGCTCCGCCCCCCGGCCGCCACGTCTGTCCGAGCGCGGGACATTCAATTGTCCTGCGCTTCCTCAGACGCGCAGAGGGATTCAGCCGGTTCTGCGAACTTGCAGAAAGTTAGCAACCGGTTCTATGGAACCGTTGCGAACCGGCTGAATCCCACCACTGCCAGTACCCCACCTCCACCTTGCTGGCGTTTGAGTAGAGGTGGAGCTCTGTCCCCTTTACTAATCCAGCCACAGGGCCATCCATCTGGTCCGTCAAGAGTCACTCTCATCTCATCAGTCCATAAAACCTTTGAAAATCTGTCTTCAGAGATTTCTTGGCCCAGTCTTAACATTTCAGCTTACCACTATATTGCCAAGAGTATTAGGACACCTGCCTTTACATGGACATGAACTTTAATGGCATCTCAGTCATAACCTGTAGGGTTCAATATGGAGTTGACCCACCCTTATAACAGCTTCAACTCTTCTGGGAAGGCTGTCCACAAGGTTTAGGAGTGTGTTTATGGGAACGTTTATAGTGTGGGGGTGAATAGTTGGAAAACGGCGCTACCTAACGCATGTGCAAAGATGCGGGTGAGGAGGAAAAAAGTGCTTAGTGCGTGCAAAGTGACATATAGATAGTTGTGTACATAGGTCGATATATATAAAACTTAGGCCAAGACAATAAATAAATAAAATAAAATAAAAGAGAAAATGTGAAGTGTGGTAAAAATGTGTGTTAAAGATGTATATAAAATCAATATTATAGTGATTTCCAGTAGGTACTGCTGAGTAAATGATGATTAATACAATTATTAAATAGGTGAATAATGTAGAATAAATACTGTTGAATAAATAATGTTAGGTAAAAAACGCTGGATGTATTGGTTATAAATCGATCTTAAATCAAAGGAGCAGTGAGGATACTAATTGTATACCTTTTGGGATGTAATTCTCCAGTTTAAACACTAGGTGTCACACTTACCCTAAGACCACAGATGTTAAGTATATGAGCCAAAAGACAGGATGTAGGTGAGATCCTCAAACCTGTCTACTGACGGTCCCCTCGGACCCAAAAAGATCCCATCTGGGTACAAAAGGGAGAAAAGAGAAAAGCTACTCAGTGTGATAAGTGTGGATCGGGTATACAATGTGATAGTAGCGACTCACGCTTGGGTAGATGCAGCAGATCCCTTCAGATATTGGCAGTCTGCGCCAAGGAAGCTCCTGCGTTCCAAGCCTAGGCGAGCTGCGGACCGGAAGTGACGTGGGTTTCCGCCCTACGTACGTTTCGTCATAGGACGTCTACGGGGAGCGGACGTAGGGCGGAAACCCACGTCACTTCCGGTCCGCAGCTCGCCTAGGCTTGGAACGCAGGAGCTTCCTTGGCGCAGACTGCCAATATCTGAAGGGATCTGCTGCATCTACCCAAGCGTGAGTCGCTACTATCACATTGTATACCCGATCCACACTTATCACACTGAGTAGCTTTTCTCTTTTCTCCCTTTTGTACCCAGATGGGATCTTTTTGGGTCCGAGGGGACCGTCAGTAGACAGGTTTGAGGATCTCACCTACATCCTGTCTTTTGGCTCATATACTTAACATCTGTGGTCTTAGGGTAAGTGTGACACCTAGTGTTTAAACTGGAGAATTACATCCCAAAAGGTATACAATTAGTATCCTCACTGCTCCTTTGATTTAAGATCGATTTATAACCAATACATCCAGCGTTTTTTACCTAACATTATTTATTCAACAGTATTTATTCTACATTATTCACCTATTTAATAATTGTATTAATCATCATTTACTCAGCAGTACCTACTGGAAATCACTATAATATTGATTTTATATACATCTTTAACACACATTTTTACCACACTTCACATTTTCTCTTTTATTTTATTTTATTTATTTATTGTCTTGGCCTAAGTTTTATATATATCGACCTATGTACACAACTATCTATATGTCACTTTGCACGCACTAAGCACTTTTTTCCTCCTCACCCGCATCTTTGCACATGCGTTAGGTAGCGCCGTTTTCCAACTATTCACCCCCACACTATATTCCTGCCCCTAAGTTTCTTAGGGGTTCGGTTGGTGGCTGCAACCTTATATTTTACTGCCTGTCAGTTCTTATCCATAGCGCTGGTTCTCACAACCCCCCGTTTATAACTTATGGGAACGTTTGACCATTCTTTCAGAAGTGCATTTGTGAGGTTAGGCACTGATGTTGGCCAAGAAGGCCTGGCTTGTAGTCTCCACTCTAATTAATACCAAAAGTATTCTATCAGGTTGAGGACAGGACTCTGTGCAGGGCAGTCAAGTTCCCCCACCCCAAACTCATTCATTCATGTCTTTATGGACCTTGCTTTGTTCATGGGCCAAATGATTTGGTGAAGGGGGGATTATGTTGCAGGTCTGTATCTCAGGGGTTGGGCCTGGCCCCTTAGTTCCAGTGAAGGGAACTCTTAAGGTGTCAGCATCCTAAGACATTTTGGACAATTTCATGCTCCCAACTTTGTGGGAACAGTTTGGGGTTGACCCTTCCCGGTCCAACATGACTGCACACCAGTGTACAAAGCAAGGTCCATAATGGATGGGTGAGTTTGGGGTGGAGGAGCTTGACTAGCTTGCACAGAGTCCTGACCTCAACCCGATAGAACACCTTTGGGATTAATTTGAGCGGAGACTGCGAACAAGGCTTTCTTGTCCAACATCAGTGCCTGATCTTACAAATGCATTTCTGGAAGAATGGTCCAACATTCCAATAGACACACTCCTAAACCTTGAGGACAACCTTTCCAGAATAGTTAAAGCTGTTATAATTGCAAAGGGTGGGCCAACTCCATATTAAACCCTACAGACTATGACTGGGATGTCATCAAAGGCAGGTGTCCCAATACTTTGGGCAATATAGTGTATGTGTCTTGTTCAGTGGTGGTCAGGTTTTAGCCTTCCTTACCTTGGCCATGTCTCTGAGCACTGAACACCTCGTACTTCTGGGCACTCCTGGTTGGTTGCAGTTCTGGAATATGACCGCACTGGAGGATAATGGGTTCCTGGCAGCTTCACATTTTATTATTCTTAAATCTTTGGTAGATAATTTACATCTTTTTTCTCAACACGTTTCTTGCAAACATGTTGACTGTTTGCAACAAAACATTTGATGGTTCTGTGATCAATCCCCAATATCTTAGCAATTTCAAGAGTGCTGCTTCCCTCTGAAAGAGTCCAATAAATCTCTTTCTTGGCCCATTTTGCCTGAGGAAAAGAAGCTGCCTAATAATTATGCACACCTTCATACAAGAATATCTCCTTAGGCCACACCCTCTTTCAAAACACAAATACATATCACCTGATATGCTGAAATCCAATAAGCATTCAATTTTATACAGCTTGGACAATATGCATAAAAATGATGATTTGGTCAAAGTACTCACTTACCTAATAATTATGTACACAATGTATATGTAAACCCTAAAATGAACTCATATTTGATCTCCTTTTTTCTGTTAATTATACCATTGTAGCTGTTTTATTATATTTGATTTAAAAAAATAAAGCTGACCTTAGATGGACAGGATTGCAAACAAAAAGTCATAGGAATAGTCCTAGGAAAATGCGTATGAAAATTCTCACAACATTTAAATTAGTTTGAAAGATTTTGTTTTCTTTTAACATTTGATTTTGGAATAAATGGGCCGAATGAAAACCACATACACTTTTAGAAATTAATTCAAGAAAAATTTTCTATCCTTTTCCAAATTTTCTCATTACTGCGGTCGAACACGAAGGTCAATATGACCCTACTAATGTAGCACCCTCCAAGGTAGGTGCTAGGTAAAATATAGTGGGCTTTGTCTGCTTATCAGCAGGGCCATGTTTTCAGCTAGGTTGTCATGGTTCCCAGGTGTGGCTGTTGAGACTGGGGAGTCTCCCCTCTGTGCTCAATGAGGGCTCTCATTGGACAGTGGAGGAAACCCGGCCAATGGCACACCCGGGCTTGTATCTATCCCAGGAGGGCAGATTATGCCGCACAGCATTCTGGGAGAGGGTATAAGTCTGAGGGGAGCACATGACGCAGCATCTTTGGCGGGAAGCAGAGTCCCAGGAGGGAGGTGACGGCTGTCTCTCCTCCTGTCAGGAAGAATCGGGTGTCCCAGAATACTGGGCTGAGTTGAGCTGCAGGGAGAAGGATCCAGTGTGCTGAGGACCAGCGGAGTTGTTGGAGTCGAGTTTCAGGAAAGCATTCTGAGTCATGAGTACTGCAAACTGCCCCTGGGGGTCTGCCTAGCAGAGGGGACCACTCCGGAGAAGGTCAGAGGGATCCAGAAGCTAGCTAGCCGGTACAGGAATATAGTAAAGGGGGTGCCAGTGATAACCCTGAAGAGTAAAGGGGGTGCCAGCGGTTTGGGCCTGAAGTGTAAAGTGTTAAAGTGTTGAGAGTTGCAGCAGCACATACAAATGGCTACCTTAGCCAGGGAGGACTGGAGGAAGCAGTGCAAAAGGAGCTAATAGGAGTGTCAGAAGTCAGTTTCAGTTCAGTGACAGCAAGTCAGTATTCACAAGCGCCAGCAAGCATTGGTCGGCATCCAGCCGGCGTCAAGTCAGCAGTAGAAGGCATTTTTTTCTTCAAGTGTCCCATTCTTGTAATCAGTTGAGCCACTCATTCCCTTCTCCCATCCAAGTTCCTACAATAAAACTAAAAACCCAAGATGCTGGACTGTTCATTGTCTCAGCTCTCACACTTGGTCAACAAGCTTAAATGTGCTGTTGGTGTTCACGGTAAGGCTAGGTTTCCACTAGTGCGGCTACGAAGTCGTGCTACTTCTAGCACGACTTTGTAGCAAAAGTAAACCGCGGCTTCAGTTAGACTTGTCCCTCATATATAGAGGGAAGTCGCGCTCAAAAGTAGTACACGATTTACTTTTGAGGTCGCGGCAACTGAAGCCGCGGCAGTGGAAACGGGCCCCATTGAAAACAATGGGTTTTGACTTGCTGTGCGACTTGACATGTGTCAAGTCGCACCGCAAGTCGCACTAGTGGAAACCGAGCCTAATCCTGGCAGACCCATATCCAGCACTGATGCTGGAAATATTGCTACACTAATGATTAGAAAATTGAACAAACTTTCATAAAACATTCTTTTCCCAAGAATTTTTATTCTACCCTTCTTTGGCCAGCTTAAAATGTTTGTGAAGTAACAAATATCGAATACTTTTATCCCCCCCCCTGTGTTATATAGCTATAATAGAGTGTGTATCAGTATTTTTTTTTAAATCCTAATCCCAAATATCTTCTTTAAACAGAGCCGCCCTGTGGTCATGTGACCTCCCTCTACTCTCCTTTCCTGATCCCTGGAGAGCAGCGGGAGGGGCTGAGATTACTCACCAACATCAGCTGGCCAACAGAGGGAGGTCACATGACCGCAGAGCGGTGCTGTGAAAAAAGGCCTCTTCTAAAGGTGATGCACAAGAAAGTCTGCAAACACTTTGCTGAAGACAAGCAGATCAAGGACATGGCCTACTGGAACCATGTCCTGTGGTCTGATGAGACCAAGACAAATTTGTTTGGTTCAGATGGTGTCAATCGTGTGTGACGGCAACCAGGTGAGGAGTACAAAGACAAGTGTGTGTTGCCTACAGTCAAGCATGGTGGTGGAAGTGTCATGGTCTGGGGCTGCATGAGTGCTGCTGGCACTGGGGGGCTACAGTTCCTTGAGGGAACCATGAATGCCAACATGTACTGTGACATACTGAAGCTGAGCATGATCCCCTCCCTTCAGAGACTGGGCCGCAGGGCAGTACTCCAACATGATAACAACCCCAAACACACCTCCAAGACAGCCACTGCCTTGCTAAAGAAGCTGAGGGTAATGGACTGGCAAAGCATGTTTCCAGACCTAAACACTGTTGAGCATCTGTGGTGCATCCATAAATGGAAGGTGGAGGAGCGCAAGGTCTCCAACATCCACCAGCTCCGTGATGTTGTCATGGAGGAGAGGAAGAGGACTCCAGTGGCAACCTGTGAAGCTCTGGTGAAGCTCTGGTGAACTCCATGCCCAAGAGGGTTAAGGCAGTGCTGGAAAATAATGTTGGCCACACAAAATATTGACACTTTGGGCCCAATTTGGACATTTTAACTTAGGGGTGTACTCACGTTCATTGCCAGTGGTTTAGACATTAATGGCTGTGTGTTGAGTTATTTTGAGGGGACAGCAAATTTACACTGTTATACAAGCTGTACATTCACTACTTTACATTGTAGCAAAGTGTCATTTTTTTCAGTGTTGTCACCTGAAAAGATACAATAAAATATTTACGAAAATGTGAGGGGTGTACTCACTTTTGTGAGATACTGTAAAATAGAGAGGATACAAGTATCGGAGATATGTATTGCAGCAGAATAGAGGCAGGAGGACAGGGAAACAGACCTCACACACAGACCTGACAGGCAGACAGGGAGTAAGGGGAGAGGGGGAGACACTCAGACCACAGCGTGATGACAGAGGGACGTCAACCGACCATGGTTTCATGGTTCAGCAGCCATGACTTCACAGAACTTCTTTTGGGTGACAGGCGTCCCGCAACTCTGCGCAATTTTACTGTGATTTGGCTGGCGACAATCGCGGCAAAATCGAGCCGCATTTTGGGTGCCATTGGAAGTGACGGGAATCACGTGGGCATCCCGCTAATTACCATGATTCGGGATTCTGCCCGCGATCCGGGAGTCTAAAGCAGCATGTGAGGAGGAAGGTAGGAAACCTTTACATACTACGTCTCTTTTGTAATAAAAATTCTTCCTAGTTACAAGTTTTTCAATTGAGGGCAAAGTTCTGATTTAAGAGCCTGTGCAAGCATTATAGAACAAATAGGTGTTGAATACGATGTGCAAAGCCCTAGTTTCGAATACTAACTGAGCAAAGGTGGAAAATGGAACTTATGCTTTAAGAGTATATACCAAAATGCTATTCCGTTTTTTTTTTTTATTAGGGATCTTTCTGACCCTGTTACATAGCGCATAACATCATTACAATAGGGCCAAGAAAATTTTAATAGAGGTTCATGAAAATTTTAGGCTTACACTAAATGAATCCCCATGTCAGAAAAGCAGCTTATCATATGAAAGTTTAGCTTGCCCTGTCCATGTTGAGTTGCTTTAGCGCAGCACATGTTTATTGTGAATCACTCTTACAGGTTATACAGAAATTACAGCTTCAACTTCCAAAATGTTTAAAAGAGAACCTGTTAGCAGGCTTTGCATATTTCCCAACTTAAAAAAAAAATGATATGTTGTGATCTATGTAACCTAAGAATCTTATGCCTTGGAAGTATCCACTTCTGCCTGTGGTGGCTCCTGCTGCTATATAGGTTGGCAATGGTAGCCTACACAGCTATCTCTTTGTTAGCAAACCTTATGATTTTAGGCTAAATAAGTGAAGTATCATCTTCACAACCTCCCCCCCCCCCCCCCAAGAAAATAGTGCTTGTTGGAGAACAGTGCGCAAAAAAATTGAAACAAAGAAAAAGCTGATTGTTATGTATGCAGAGTGGAGGAGGTGTCACTGCTGACAATATTCAGTGCTCTGTTGTGTGGGAGATCAAGGTTGCCTAACCACTTGCCTACTGGGCACTTTTACCCCCTTCCTGCCCAGGCCAATTTTCAGCTTTTAAAATGACACATCATGCAACACTGTGCTCAAACAATTTTAAGTATTTTTTTTCACACAAATTGAGCTCTCTTTTGGTGGAATTTAGAGCCGGTTCACACTGGGGCGACTTGTCAGGCGACTTGTTCGCCTGACAAGTCGCCGTGGGTCACCTGCCATAGATTAGCACAGGACCCATTCTAACAGGAGCGACACAAGTCGCTCCGACTTAGAAAAAGGGTCCTGTACTACTTTGGGGCGACCTGCATTGACTTCAATGATATGAAGTGCATGCCGCTCCGAGGCGCCCCGGCAAGTCGGGTCGCTCCTATGTGAACCGACTCTTAATCACCCCTGGGGTTTTTTTTTTTTTTTTTTGCTAATCAATTCAAAGAAGACCGAAAATTTTGTAAAGAAAAACAAAAAAATGTTCATAGTTGGTTATAAAATTTTGGAAACGGGTAATTTTTCTCCTTCATTGATGTGCGCTGATGAGGAGGCACTGCTGGGTACTGACTGGCAGCACTAAATCAGGACACTAATAATCAGTGCCCTGATTATCAGTGTACTTGCCCTTTGAGAGAAGCCGGTTATCGGCTCTTTTCCTCTCCTCATGCATGGCCGCATGAGGAAAAGAGTGCCGATAACCGACTTCTATTTACAGCCGTGATCAACTGTGGTTGGATACAGCTGATCACGTGGTAAAGTGCCGCTGATTGGCACTTTATTTCAATCTGTGATCAGCAGTGTCTTCCAGACACTGATTACAGGGTGCGCTGCCCATGCCCAGCAATGGGCGTGATCATATGACAACCTCCCAGCCAGGGCTGCTGTTAGAAATCGCGGGGCCCTGTACAGACTACCTGGCAGCGCCCCCCCAAGAAAATATTAAAGATATATTTAGCTAAAATTACAACAAAATCACTATTATCAGACACAAATATAACATAACTCGCATAATTCCTGCTAAATCTAAAAAAAAAAACTATGTTAAATAAAAAAGAAGATGAGATGAGAAATATATACAGACTGGACTACAGTTGGAGCTCAGTGATCAGAGAGACAGAGAGAGAGAGAAACAAAGTTACAATTTACAAATAAACTCCTGAGCAGAGATAACTGCTGGGAGGGGGCCCACACAAGGGAGGGGGATTAGTGAGGGACAACTGTCTCTTTATCAACAGATAAAGGCTGATAGCAGGGAGAGGGACAGAGATCAGATTCAGGTGCTGGAGGAAGATTTCTGTATTTGTTGTCCATCACTAATCCCCCTCTCTGTGTGGGCCCCCCTGTGTGATCGGGCCCCCTACAAGAGGGCTGGTGGTCCCCCCCTATCAGCGGCCCTGCTCCCAGCACTAGCCATCCATGCTGTAGCTGTCATTTGGCTATAGCGTGGTCCGCAAGCTGAACTCGCACAATATCAAACCGGCATTTCAGTCCGACTTCGGGGCGATTTTAGAGACCTCTGTGCAGGTTCATGTACAGATGTCTATTGAAATCACCCCCGAAGTCGCCAAACGTAGTGCAGGAACTACTTTTGGGAATCAGTACGGCGCCACAAAGTCAGTGTCGCACCAATCCGGAAGGTGCCGTTGCCAGCAATAGGCTCCGATTTGGCATGCGATTTTACATGTCAAATCGCATGATAAAATCGGCCCGATGTGAACAGGGGCTAAAAGTCACCACTTCTGCACCACCCCACGCATATATACTGCGGCAGGATGGCCCTCCTGCGCAAAATCACGTACCTGTACATGATTTCTTGCAGTGTGTCTGGGTCATGCGGCAACCCGCTCTTGCTGTGATTGGACACCGGGGGAGCCAATCTGCGGGTCCGGGGGACCCGATGTTCGCTGGCACCTCGCAATCGTTCAGGAGAGAAGCAGAACAGCAGTCTGCCTATGTAAACAAGGCAGACCACTGTTATGTAAGAGGGGGAGATGGAGATCCTGTGTTTCTGCTAAGCAGGAACATGGATCTCTCTCTTCCCCCCAGTCAAAGCACCCCCCCCCCCCACAGTTAGGAAGCACTCCCAGGGAACACATTTAACCCTTTGATCGCTCCTGATGTTAACATCTTCTCTGCCATTGTCATTAGTATAGTGACAGTGCATATTTTTAGCACTGATCATTGTATTAGTGTCACTGGTCCCCAAAAAAGTGTAGGTTAGTGTCCGATTTATCCTCCGCAATGTCGCAGCCCTGCAAAAGAAAAAAAAAAAAGAACGCTGATCGCCGCCGTTACTAGTAACAAAATAAATAATTTCATAAAAATATCCCATAGTTTGTGGATGCTATAACTTTTGCGCATTCCAATCAATATACGCTTATTGGGATTTTTTTAAGTAGCAGAATACACGTTGGCCTAAATTGATGAAGAAAAATTTATTTTTTACATTTGATTGGGTATGCTTTATAGCATAAAGTAAAAAAATATAATTTTTTTTTTTCAAAATTGTCAGTCTTTTTTTGTTTACAGCACAAAAAATAAAAATGCAGAGGTGATCAAATACCACCCAAAGAAAGCTCTATATGTGGGAAAAAAACGGGCATCAATTTTATCTGGGTACAGTGTCGCACGACTGCAAAATTGTCAGTAAAAGTAACACAGTGCCGTATCGCAAAAAATGGTCTGGTCATGAAGGGGGTAAACCTTCTGGGCCTGGAGTTGTTAACGTGAACTGCAGTGTAAGCATTCACCGATGCTTATTAATATTAATAGGTGACCAATGAGTAAGAGAAGGATGGCCCGCTCCTTATCACTCCATGGTGGGTGAACCATATATCCACCACATTAATATCTGCATACAGGTGAAAGGTTCTACCTCCCATTCCTTTGGCAGTAAACAACAAAGCTTCATTCCAAACTCCCCAACCACAGCTCACACTTTTAAGAGAAGAACTTCAGCCTAGAGATATAACCCACTTACATCTAGCTAATGTTTAACTTGTAACTAGCTCACAAATGCTATCTCTCTCTCTCTCTTTACTGGATTTCATTTTTATTGTCCAAGTGTCTTCTATGGTGACAGAATGACTGGAGGTCCACTTCATTATTATCCATGCACACTAGCGTTTTTTAGAAGCTCAAAAGCTAGAAAAAAATGCTGTATGAAAAATGCTGATAATAGCATTATCACCCCAAACTCGCTCATCCATGTCTTTTATGGACCTTGCTTTGTGCACTGGTGCGCAGTCATGTTGTAAAAGGAAAGGCCAACCCCAAACTGTTCCCAAAAAGTTGGGAGCATGAAATTTTCCAAAATGTCTTGTTATGCTGATGCCTTAAGAGTTCCCTTCACTGGAACTAAGGAGCCAAGCCTAACCCCTGAAAAACAACCCCACACCATAATCCCCCCTCTATCAAATGATTTTGACCAGTGCATAAAGCGAGGTCCATAAAGACATTGATGAGCCAGTTTGGGGAGGAGGAACTTGACTGGCCTGCACAGAGTCCTGACCCCATCCCAATAGAACACAGTTGGGATGAATTAGAGTGGAGACTTTGAACCAAGCGTTCTCATCCACATCAGTGTCTAGTCTCACAAATGTGCTTCTGGAAGAATGGCCAAACATTCCCATAGACACACTCCTAAACCTTGGGAACATCCTTCCCAGAGGAGTTAAAGTTGTTATAGCAGCAAAGGGCAGGCCAACTCCATATTGAATGCTAAGAACGTGAAGGCAGGTGTCCCAATACTTTTGGTAATATATATATATATATATATAGATATATATATATATAGATATATATATATAGATATCTCTATATATATCTATATATATATATATATATATATATATATATATATATATATAGATATATATATATATACGCATACATACACACACTGCTCAAAAAATCTCAAAAGCATGGAGGAGAATCCAGGAGGCAGGCAGTTACTCTAGGAGTGATGGACAGGGCCATTGAAGGTCCTTAACCCATCAGCAGGACCGATATCTGCTCCTTTGTGAAAGGAGGAACAGGATGAGCACTGCCAGAGCCCTACAATATGACACTGATGTGAATGTCTCCGACCATACAATCAGAAACATACTTCATGAGGGTGGCCTGAGGGCCCAACATCCTCTTGTGGGCCCTGTGCTCACTGCCCAGCACCGTGGAGCTCGATTGGCATTTGCCATTGAACCCCAGAATTGGCAGGTCCTCTACTAGCACCCTGTGCTTTTCACAGATGAGAGCCCGTTCACCCTGAACACATTTGACAGATGTTCAGAGTCTGGAGAAGCCGTGAAGAACATTATGCTGACTGTAACATTGTACAGCATTACCAGTTTGGTGGTGGGTCAGTGATGGTCTGGGGAGGCATATCCATGGAGAGACACACAGCCCTCTAAAGGCTAGACAATGGCATCCTGACTGCCATTAGGTAGCAGGATGAAATCCTTGGACCCATTGTCAAACCCTACGCTGGTGCAGTGGGTCCTGGTTTCCACCTGGTGCATGACATTGGCCAGCCTCATGTGGTGGGAGTATGCAGCCAGTTCCCGGAGGATGAAGGAATTGATACCACTGAATAGCCCCCATACTCGCCTGACCTAAATCCAATAGAACACCTCTGGGACATTAAGTTTCGGTCCATCCAACGCCGCCAGGTTGCACCTCTGTTCAGGAGCTCAGTGATGCCCTGGTCTAGATCTTGGAGGAAATACCCCAGGACACCATCTGTCGTCTCATTGTCAGGCATGCATACAAGCATGTGGGGGCCATACAAACTACTGAGTACCATTTTGAGTTGCTGCAATTAAATTTCAGAAAAATGGACTAGCCTGCTGCATAATTTTTTCGCTTTGATTTTCTGGGTGTCTTTGAAGTCAGCCCTCTGTAGGGTGATCATTTTCATTTCCATCAAACGATGTGGCATCCTTTCATTCCTAACACATTACCCAGTCCATATCAGTATAAATATCCAGCATGATATTTTTCCCTATTGAGATCTGATGTGTTTTCAAAGTGTTCCTTTAATGTTTTTGAGCAGTATATATACTGTATATACACACAGTATCTCACAAAAGTGAGTACACCCCTCACATTTTTGCAAATACTTTATTGTATCTTTATTGTATCTTTTCATGGGACAACACTGAAGAAATGAGACTTCGCTACAATGTAAAGCAGTGAGTGTACAACTTGTATAACTGTGTAAATTTGCTGTCCCTTCAAAATAACTCAACACACAGCAACAAAAGTGAGTACACCTGTAAGTGACAATGTCCAAATTGGGCCCAAAGTGTCAATATTTTGTGTTGTGATCATTATTTTCCAGCACTGTCTTAACCCTCTTGGGCATGGAGTTCACCAGAGCTTCACAGGTTGCCACTGTAGTCCTCTTCCACTCCTCCATGACGACATCATGGAGCTGGTGGGTGTTAGAGACCTTGCGCTCCACCACCTTCCACCTTTGAGGATGCTCAATAGGGTATAGGTCTGGAGACATGCTTGGCCAGGCCATCACCTTTACCCTCAGCTTCTTTAGCAAGGCATTGGTCGTCTTGGAGGTGTGTTTGGAGTCGTTATGTTGTAATACTGCCCTGCGGCCCAGTCTCCGAAGGGAGGGGATCCCTAAGTGACACTGTCCAAATTGGGCCCAATTAGCCATTTTCCCTCCCTGGTGTCATGTAACTTGTTAGTGTTACAAGGTCTCAGGTGTGAATGAGAAGCAGGTGTGTTACCGACCAAAGAAGTCTAGTGCACATGCTCAGCGTCATATCCAGAGGTTGTCTTTGGAAAATAGATATATGAGTGCTGCCAGCATTGCTGCCGAGGTTGAAGTGGTGGGGGGGTCAGCCTGTCAGTGCTCAGACCATACGCCGCACACTCCATCAAAGTGGTCTGCATGGTTGTCATCCCTGAAGAAAGCCTCTTCTAATAATGGTGCACAGGAAAGCCCACAAACAGTTTGCTGAAGACCAGCAGACTAAGGACATGAATTACTTGAACCATGTCCTGTGGTCTGATGAGACCAAGATAAACTTATTTGGTTCAGATGGTGTCCAGGGTGTGTGGACCAGATGAGGAGTACAAAGACAAGTGTGTCTTGCCTACAGTCAAGCATGGTGGTGGGAGTGTCATGGTCTGGGGCTGCATGAGTGCTGCCGGCACTAGGGAGCTACAGCACATTGAGGGAACCATGAATGCCAACGTACTGTGAAATACTGAAGCAGAGCATGATCCCCTCCCTTCAGAGATTGGGCCGCAGGGAAGTATTCCAACATGATAACGACCCCAAACACACCTCCAAGACGACCACTGCCTTGCTAAAGAAGCTGAGGGTAAAGGTGTTGGCCTGGCCAAGCATGTCTCCAGACCTAAACCATATTGAGCATCTGTAGGGCATCCTCAAACGGAAGGTGGAGGAGCGCAAGGTCTCTAACATTCACCAGCTCCGTGATGTCGCCATGGAGAAGTGGAAGAGGACTCCAGTGGCAACCTATGAAGCCCTGGTGAACTCCATGCCCAAGAGGGTTAAGGCAGTGCTGGAAAATAATGGTGGCCACACAAAATATTGACACTTTGGGCACATACACACACACACACACACACACACCACAAACTAAGCTCCAGTTTTAAGTATATTTACAAAGCAGCAAATGTGACATTCATCAAATATTTAAACTGCAGGTATATCTTTCCAGCAATTGTGTTTAAAATTACAGTAATTGATTTACCTGAAAAAATTGCTTAGTGAATAACACATTTACTGTTTTATAAAGTATCCCCTATTCAAATGAATACAAACATTTCTCTAACTGGCTGAGAAAGTGAGGATAGGCAGATGATGCCATGATCTCTCAATCAGCCAACCAGAGGAAGCGTTGTATTTAAAGAATACAAAGCCGCCTATGAATAGCTGAGCGCCCCACAGCCCGACTCAATTTTGTTTAGTTTATACAGCATGCTCAGTGGATGCACTTGAAGGGGCTGGTTTACACCAGAATGTGTAACAGGAAAAGTGTGTTCCATGCGCATTCAAAACGCACTGCCTTTGATATCTACTGCGGGTGCCAATACATTGTTAATGGCACCCCAGATGTAGTGTACTTGCGGGCACCAATTTGCATGGTACGGCAGTTTTCAGAAGTAGTGCAAGCACTACTTTTTGTGTGGTCTGGTGCGATCTCCGCCTATTCAAATGAATGGGCTGAAAATCACACTGCATGGGAGCACATAGGAATCGCACAGGAACACTCACCACATTCCTGTGTGATTCTTGTGTGAACCGGCCCTTATTGTAAAAAATATTTTATTTGGGCCAACTTGGCCTAAACAAACTAGTTAATGAGACAGTAAATCTGGAGATCAGCTTTAACCACTTGCCGACTGCCGCCTTTTTACTGCGGCAGGTCGGCTCGGCTGCGTCCAGTCACGTAGTACTATGTGACTGGAGTGCATTTGGCTTTAGACACAGTGGGAGGCGGGCTGCTGCAGGAGCAGTGGTGATTGCCCTCCCGCGATCATCCGGGAAACCGAGAGAAGACCCGCCTGCGTATGTAAACAAAGCAGGCAGCTCTTCTGTCAGACAGGCAGGGACAGATCAGCAGTTTCAGCCAAGCTGAAACTGCGATCTCTCTGTGCCTGTCACAGAACCCCCCCCCCCCCCCAACACACACAGTCAGTAAGCATACAGGCATACATGTAACCCCTTTGATCACCCCCAGTATTAACCCCTTCCCTGCCAGTGTGATTTATAGAGTAACAGTGCATAGTATTTAGCACTGATTACTGTATTAGTGTCACTGGTCCCCAAAAAATGTCAGTAAGGGGTCCGATCTGTCTGCTGCAATGTCGCTGTCCCGCTAAAAATCGCTGATCTCTGCCATTACTAATAAAAAAATAAATAAATAAATAAAAAGTAAAAAAATCTATACCGTAGTTTGTAAATGCTATAACTTTTGCGCAAACCAATTAAAATACGCTTTTTGTGTTTGTTTTTTTTATCAACAATATGTAGCAGAATACAAATTGGCCTAAACTGATAAAAAAAAAAAAATTTTTTATTGGGAATGTTTTATAGCAGAAAGTAAAAAATATGTTTTTTTTTTTTCAAAATTGTCGCTATTTTTTATGTTTATAGTGCAAAATCATAAACGGCAGAGGTGATCAAATACCACCAAAAGAAAGTTCTATTTGTGGGGAAAAAAAGGAACATCAATTGTGTTTGGGTACAGCATCGCACGCCCGCAAAATTTTCCGCTAGAGTAACGCAGTGCCGAATCTCAAAAAATGGCCTGGTCATTAAAGCGGAGTTCCACCCTAGTTATACATTTTTTTATAAAAATACCCCCGGGACAGTCAGGGCTAGTACATTCCACAATGGATAGCCTCTGATCTGTCCCGGGTTGCACTTACCTTTCAGGAGAAATACTTACCTTGAAAAAGTCTTCTCCAGCGCTGCCATCTCAGGTGTGGGCAGCTTGAAGCCAGCGCAATCCTCTTCTGTGGCCTCTTCAGTCCTCTTCCTCCTTCTTCGGTCCCACGATGCACTGCACCAGCCCCGACGTCACTTCCGGGTCGCGCGCGTCATCCCTCCACAGCTTCTGGGCATGCCCAGAAGCTGTTTAGAAGGGAATGACGCGCGCGCCCCGGAACTGACGTCGGGGCCGGTGCAGGCGCAATGATTCCTGGGAGCTATGACGTCCAGCTCCCAGGAATCATTGCAAAAGCCAGGAAGTGACGAATCGCCGTGGCCGCCGAGGGGAGGAAGAAGGAAGTAAGGTGAGTATATTTTCTCTAAAAGGTAAGTGAAAAAAAAAAAAAATTGCGATTATCCATTTGTTTTTCAGGTGACCGGGAGCGAGAAGATGGAGGTAAGTATAAATTTAGGGTGGAACTCCGCTTTAAGGGGGCAAATCCTTCCGGTCCAGAAGTGGTTAAGGCACATGTAAGTTCTGTCACTAAAACCATATAAAATGTTTAGCATGTCCATGTCATTTTAAAAGTAATTTTAATAAACTGAATATTCCATTAAAAAAAAATAATAATCCTGTGATCCTGCCATGAAAGTCCTTTTTTTTCCAGGCACTTTCTGTAACAGAGTGGTAATGCTTTGTCTCTGCCTTCTACTTGTGCCCCTTATTGTGTGTTATTACCCTATACTTTTATCATGGGGATTCCAACTGACAATACTCATTGCACAGGCATGTTCTGGTGTTGCCATCAGCAGAAAATCCACTCTGACATATGCCATGTAGATAACGACGGAGTGTACACAGGAGTGGCTGCAGAGATGTTTCAGCAGATTAGCAGCACTGAGATGCAAAAAAAAAATGAAAACCGTATATTCATTAAAAAAAAAAAAAAATTGTTTATGATACATAGGGGCTTTTTCAAACTAAATATCCAGTTATGGTTTAGATGTGCTTTAGAGTCACATTCATTTATACGCTTTAAGAACATTTCCTACAGTTTCCCAGCAGCCATCCAAAATAGAAGTTATATATATCCAAGAAAGTTATGAAATACTTACAGGGTTCGAACACTGGTTTCCCAGGATAGAAGTAAACGGCAACAAGTATCCCAGCCAGTGCTAGCAGTGCTTTATTGAAGAGAGCCATGCTGAAGAGGATAATGGAGACTAGATTAAATGTGCACTGTTAGGACTACAGTCACACAGCATGCTTACATCTGCTAGAGTCACTGATCAGAGCTGCCTCTACAGGGCTGAGCTTCTGTATAGCATTTCACACACACATCAGGATTGGCCTTGTTACTTATCAGGAAGTTCAAGGCTGCACTTTTATAGTATAAGTGTTTAACCATTTACTGACCGCCCCATAGCAGATTTACTGCTACAGGGCGGCTCTCCTGTGCAGAATCACGTATATATGATACTGCACTTCGGCCTGCAGGGGGCGTGAATGCTGCTGGCGGGCCGCTTCTGCTGTGATTATTCACAGCAGAAGTCGATCTGACTTTCCCGGGCTACTGGATGTCCGTCGGCACCCGCTGATCGCCAGCAGAGACACAGAATAGGGCTCTGCCTATGCAAACAAGGCAGAGCTCCGTTCTGACAGGGAGGGAAGGGCCGGGTTTTGTGTCCCTGCAAAGCAGGGTATAAAATCTCTCTCTTCCCTTAGTAAAAGCAGCACACATAGTACAGTAAAACACTGGCTAGGCACACAGTTAACCCTTTGATCGCCCCTAGACATTCACCTCTTTCCAGCCAGTGTCATTAGTACAGTGACAGTGCATATTTTTAGCACTGATCACTGTATTGGTGTATTAGTGTCACTGGTTCCCACAAAGTTATCGCAGTCCCCCTACAAGTCGCTAATTACTAGTAAAAAAAAATAATTACCAGTAGAAAAAAAAAAAATAAAAAAATTCCAGTATATATAGTTGTGCTCATAAGTTTACATACCCTGGCAGAATTTATGATTTCTTGGCCATTTTTCTGAGAATATGAATGATAACACAAAAACTTTTCTTTCACTTAGGCTCGGTTCACACTTATGCAATGCGGGAAGGCTGCGAATTCGCAGCCTGTTCCCGCATCGCAAACGCACCCCTGGCAGTTCACACTGCCATATGCGATACGCTGGGGGTGTCAATGAAATCTTAACGACACCCCCAGTTTGATCGCATATCGCAGTGCGATCTTGCAGTTCGCCCAGGATCGGATCGCACAAGTGTGAACCGCTGTGCGATCCGATCCTGATGCGGCTGCAAAAAAGGGTCCTGTGTGTCTTTGCTGCGGGTGCGGTGCGAATTTAGCCATACAAAGTGTATGGCTAAACTCGCACAGCACAGCCGATCGCATGTAATGAAGGAGCAGTGCGCTCCAACATTACATGCGATCGCCGCAGCCGCACATGTGTGAACCGGCACTCATGGTTAGTGTTTTATTATCAATCAACTGTGTTTACTCTTTTTAAATCATAACGACAACGGAAACTACCCAAATGACCCTGATCAAAAGTTTACACAACCCAGTTCTTATTACCGTGTATTGCCCCCTTTAACATCAATGACAGCTTGAAGTCTTTTGTGGTGTTTGTGGGTGAAGCTCTTTATCTTCTCAGATGGTAAAGCTGCCCATTCGTCCTGGCAAAAAGCCTTCACTGTAAATTCTTGGGCTGTCTTGCATGAACTGCACATTTGAGATCTCCCCAGAGTTGCTCAATAATATTGAGGTCAGGAGACTGAGATGGCCACTCCAGAACCTTCACTTTATTCTGCTGTAGCCAATGACAGGTAAACTTGGCCTTGTGTTTAGCATCATTGTCATGTTGGAATGTCCAAGTACGTCCCATGCGCAGCTTCCGGGCTGATAAATGCAAATTTTCCTCCAGTATTTTCTGATAACATACTGCATTCTTCTTACCATCAATTCTGACCAAATTCCCTATGCCTTTGTAGATCACACATCCCCAAAACATCAGCCATCCACCTCCGTGTTTCACAGTAGTAATGGTGTACCTTTCATCATAGGCCTTGTTGACTCCTCTCCAAATGAAGCGTTTATGGTTGTGGCCAAAAAACTCAATTTTGGTCTCATCGCTCCAAATGACTTTGTGCCAGAAGGTTTGAGGCTTGTCTCTGTGCTGTTTGGCGTATTGTAAGCGGGATACTTTGTGGCATTTGCGTAGTAATGGCTTTCTTCTGGTGAATCGACCATGCAGCCCATCTTTATTCAAGTGCCTCCTTATTGTGCATCTTGAAACAGCCGCACCACATGTTTTCAGAGAGTCCTGTATTTCACCTGAAGTTATTTGTGGGTTTTTCTTTGCATCCCTAAAAATTTTCCTGGCAGTTGTGGCTGAAACTTTAGTTGGTCTACCTGACCGTGGTTTGGTTTCAACAGAACCCCTAATTTTCCACTTCTTGATTAGAGTTTGAACACTGCTGATTGGTATTCTCAATTCCTTGGATATCTTTTTATACCCCTTTCCTGTTTTATACAGTTCAACTACCTTTTCCCGCATGACTCCCCCATGACTCAGAATCCAGAAACGTCAGTGCAGCACTGGATGAAAGATGCAAGGGTCTGTCAGAAGTCCAGAAACTCATTGACCTTTTATACACACACACTAATTACAAGCAAACAGATCACAGGTGAGGATAGTTACCTTTAATAGCCATTCAAATCCTCTGTGTCACTTTGTGTGCATGTTATCAGGCCAAAATCACCAGGAAATGTAAACTTTTGATCCGAGTAATTTTGGTAATGATTTAAAAAGAGTAAATACAGTTGATTGATAATAAATGGCTTCAGACAAACACTAACCATGAGTGAAAGAAAAGTTTTTGTGTTATCATTCATATTCTCGGAAAAATGGCCAAGAAATTATAAATTCTGCCAGGGTATGTAAACTTATGAGCACAACTGTATATCCCATAGTTTGTAGATGCGATAACTTTTGCGCAAACCAATCAATATATGCTTATTGGTATTTCTTTTACCAAAAATATGTAGAATAATACATATTGGTCTAAATCAGAAAGAAATTTGATTTTTAAAAAAACATTTTATTGAATAGGTTTTATAGCGGAAAGTAAAAAATATTGTTTTTTATTTTCAAAGTTGTTGGTCTTTTTTTTGTTTATAGCGCAAACATAAAAAACTGCAGAGTTGATGAATAACCACCAAAAGAAAGCTCTATTTGTGGGAAAAACACATTTTTGGGGGGTACAGCACTGTATGACCGTGGAATTGTCAGTTAAAGTAACGCAGTTGCCGTGTCACAAAAAATGGCCTGGTCATGAGGGGGATAAATCTTCTGGAAGTCAAGTGGTTAAAGCAGTAGTAAACCCAAAAGGAGCATTTCTTATATTGCAGCTTACCATTTCTTAAATGTGATGGCTATATCAGTTTTCTTTTTTTTAGGCTTACTTTCTTCTATTTTCATCCGGTGATCTAAATCACGTAAATACGTAAGGGGTTCTTTAATGTCAGAGCAGTAAGGATGTGGAATTCTCTTCCGCAAACAGTCGTATCAGCAGGAAGCATCGGTAGTTTCAAAAAACTATTAGATGGGCACCTTAAAGACCACAACATACAGGGTATACAATGTACGGTTAACAGCAAACACACACACATCATAGGTTGAACTGGATGGACTGATGTCTTTTTTCAACCTCACAAACTATGTAACTATGATCTGGCCAGTAAGTCTGTTGTTTTTCAAAAGAGCAAGATCTCTTGTAGATGTATCAGTTTAAATGGATGGGACAAACCATTTAACGCTGCTTACAATGATCAGCTTTTATTGAATCATGTAAAACCGTTATCCCATAAGAAAAACGAAAAAAATGTTTGCTGTAACTGCTTATAAAGTGTTAGCTGGAGTTTAGCTTCAATTTGTTAGTGTTTTTAAATCTGCTAGTGCGTCTTACACTCCCCACCCCCAAAATGGCAAAGCTGCTTTCTGCTGTGCCCCCTGTGCTCTTTCATTCAGAGGTGTACTACTGGCTAAATCAGCAGGTAAAAACAGAGGGGAAAAAATAAATAAATAAAACAAATGCAGACACTGCATCTAATGATGGATAAGCTGCAATATATAACAGTTTTGTGTTTAATACCTCTTTAACCCTCCCATATCGCTGTGCTTACTTAAATCTAGCCTAGAGGCCAGTAGCATGGTCTACACCCCCCCTGTAGGCTTTTTTATGCCTGTGCAGTTAGGCCCCATAGGTATCTATGCATCCCAATTGATATTATTGTAGCGGCCTGCACAGAATATACAGGGCACCTGTGCATCCTTGTTTGGGTAAACACTGCCCTGTACAGGGGTATGTATATGTATGCCCTATGCAAATGAGGCCTTATAATGGTAACAAGGCACACAGAAAATGTTTCCGTGTGACTTTACATTAATCTTTGCAAAGTAATGTAGCTCCGCTCAGTTGCACCATGATCAAAAAGTTGATATGTGCAGGAATTGTCAGCTAAATCTAAAACCACATAGTGTTAGATGCCAATACAGTTTTTGTTCTCTACTAGCACCATCTTGTGGTAGATAACTATCATTACACTACTCAACTGTTCAACAGTGGGGGTATGCAGGACATCAAAGTAAAGGGATATCACATAATAGAGCTGCATGATTCTGGATAAAATCAGAATCACAATTATTTTGTTTAGAATAAAGATCACGATTCTTGGCATAACATCACCTTTCACATTATACAAAAAAATTGGGCTAACTTTACTGTTTCGTTTTTTTTTTTCTTTTAATTCATTGAAGTGTATTTTAGGACTGCTGTGCAAATACAGTGTGACATAAAATATTGCAACACCATTTTATTCTCTAGGGTCTCTACCAAAAAATATATATAATGTTTGTGAGTTCTATGTAATTTTCTATGAAAAAATACAGATTTTAACTTGTAAGCAACAAATGTCAGAAAAAGGCCTGGTGTTTAAGTAGTTAAACTGCCCTTATTTACAGCCCAAAGTTCATCCCTTTGATTATAAAAGAACCAAATGATACAATGTTTCTCTTTACCTCTCAGCACTGAGAAATGTTGCGATAAACTTTGCTGGTTGCCTTTTTTTTTTTTTATTAATTGTACAGCTCTTTCACATAATTATACTTTTTACATAGCAAAGCAGAGATAAAAATCAGAAATAAAGGTTCCCCTTTAGGCCTCATGCACACAGGGCATTTGAAAAAATAAGCTGCAAAGCCAGTTCTGACGCCAGGAAAAAGCAGCTGTAAAAATGTGCTTTTGGAAACGTTTTGTATTGGCATTAATGCACGTTTTAGCCACGTTTTAGCATTTAGCAGCCTTTCTCTGCCCTCTTCTATTTTCCAACCTCAAATCCAACTACTAAAGCTTAAAAACGTCTGACGTGGCCTAACGCTGTATGTGGCCTTTAGCAGCGTCAGGCGTTTTTACAGCTTAATGCTGCTGCTCCAGAACGCACTGCCCCTGGGTTTTTTTTTTTACAGCTTGAAAATGCCTATGCCACTTACAGCTCCTAAAAGCCTGTGTGTGCATGAGGCCATAGAATAACATGGAGGGTCATTTTTAAGCTACGGAAAAAAAAAAAAGTCTGACGCTCCTAAAAGCAGCTGTAAAAATGCCCTGTGTGCATGAGGCCTTGGTGTTTCTATAAATACATTAGCAAGTTGCTGAACACATTATACCTTCAATGTTTGAGTACAGTTAGCTTCACATTGGGCCCTGTTCACAAATACTGCAGTGACCTGCATTTTACTGAACTAGTAGAATGCAGATCACTCCAAGGACACATAGAAAACAACTGTTTGTTTTCTATGTATCCTGTTCACACCACAACACTGGTGTGGTGTCGTGCATTGCCTTAAAATGCTACATGTACACATTTTAACTCAACGCAATACACATAAATGCATGCAAATGCACATCAAAGCAATTCAAATCTATTGAGAAAAAATAAACGTTTTATTATTTTGTGTCCTACAGGGACCCATAGCAATTTAATGTGCACAAAAAGGCGTCAACTGACGCCATAACATGTTCCAGGAAGTGTGGGGCGCTATGGTTTAGCCGGCTGCTGATTTTTAATACGGATGAACTACTTACAGTCAGGTCCATAAATATTGGGACATGGACACAATTCTAATCTTTTTGGCTCTATACACCACCACAATGGATTTGAAATGAAACAAACAAGATGAGCTTTAACTGCAGACTTTCAGATTTAATTTGAGGGTATTTACATCCAAATCAGGTGAACGGTGTAGGAATAACAACAGTTTGTATATGTGCCTCCCACTTTTTAAGGGACCAAAAGTAATGGGACAGATTAACAATCATAAATCAAACTTTCCCTTTTTAATACTTTGTTGCAAATCCTTTGCAGTCAATTACAGCCTGAAGTCTGGAACGCATAGACATCACCAGACGCTGGGTTTCATCCCAGGTGATGCTCTGCCAGGCCTCTACTGCAACTGTCTTCCGTTCCTGCTTGTTCTTGGGGCATTTTCCCTTCAGTTTTGTCTTCAGAAAGTGAAATGCATGCTCAATCGGATTCAGGTCAGGTGATTGACTTGGCCATTGCATAACATTCTATTTCTTTCCCTTAAAAAACTCTTTGGTTGCTTTCGCAGTATGCTTCGAGTCATTGTCCATCTGCACTGCGAAGCGCCGTCCAATGAGTTCTGAAGCATTTGGCTGAATATGAGCAGATAATATTGCCTGAAACACTTCAGAATTCATCCTGCTGCTTTTGTCAGCAGTCACATCTTTAATAAATACAAGAGAACCAGTTCCATTGGCAGCCATACATGCCCACGCCATGACACTACCACCACCATGCTTCACCAATGAGGTGGTATGCTTTGGATCATGAGCAGTTCCTTTCCTTCTCCATACTCTTCTCTTCCCATCACTCTGGTACAAGTTGATCTTGGTCTCATCTGTCCATAGGATGTTCCAGAACTGTGAAGGTTTTTTAGATGTTGTTTGGCAAACTCTAATCTGGCCTTCCTGTTTTTGAGGCTCACCAATGGTTTACATCTTGTGATGAACCCTCTGTATTCACTCTGGTGAAGTCTTCTCTTGATTGTTGACTTTGACACACATACACCTACCTCCTGGAGAGTGTTCTTGATCTGGCCAACTGTTGTGAAGGGTGTTTTCTTCACCAGGGAAAGAATTCTTTGGTCATCCACCACAGTTGTTTTCTGTGGTCTTCCGGGTCTTTTGGTGTTGCTGAGCTCACCTGTGCGTTCTTTCTTTTTAAGGATGTTCCAAACAGTTGATTTGGCCACATCTATTGTTTTTGCTATCTCTCTGATGGGTTTGTTTTGTTTTTTCAGCCTAATGATGGCTTGCTTCACTGATAGTGACAGCTCTTTGGATCTCATATTGAGAGTTGACAGAAACAGGTTTGAAAATTCAAATAGCACACTTGAAATTAACTCTGGACCTTTTATCTGCTCCTTGTAAATGGGATAATGAGGGAATAACACACACCTGGCCATGGAACAGCTGAGCAGCCAATTGTCCTATTACTTATGGTCCCTTAAAAAGTGGGAGGCACATATACAAACTGTTGTAATTCCTACACCGTTCACCTGATTTGGATGTAAATACCCTCACATTAAAGCTAAAAGTCTGCAGTTAAAGCACATCTTGTTTGTTTCATTTCAAATCCATTGTGGTGGTGTATAGAGCCAAAAAGATTAGAATTGTTTAGATGTCCCAATATTTATGGACCTGACTGTATAACATGTAAGTGCAATCTATTTGTACAATAAAATGTTTAGTATGGTTTTAAACTATGTGGATCTGCTTCTTTTATCGTGATTGCGAATACATCTGGAGATTGTCGAGATAAGAACTGCAGTTTATATCTACATCCTGTGAGGGGATCCTGCGGGAAAGTCCTATTAATACCTTGGCCAGTGTGTTTTGGCCACAAGCCCTTTAGACCTTTCTTTTATTAGAGGGACCATTCATTCTGGTAAGCCTTCATCTCAACTAAAGGTGGTGGTGTCGTTGGCTGGAGATATTTTGGTGAGTGGATACACTCTATCTTCATCTCAATATCAATGCATCAGGCAGAGGGGAGGGATTGCGTACAGTGTATGGGAGTGACTGAGTGTTAAACTGTTTTTTTTGGATTACGAATTTCATATCCTGTTCCCCACAAGGTCCACCTGGGCAGTAACCTTGTGGGGTAAAACTGTATAAAAGAGCAGCTGTACCATTAAACCTAGAATTCTACTTCCCCTCAATCTAGAGTCCTGTCTCTTATTGAGGGAATCTGCTACAAGGACTGCTATGCTCTTCATACTCCCTTGAATAATCACTAAGTTCTTGTAAGAGCTTGTTCCTGTTCCTTATATAGTAGGTGAGGTTGAATAAAGACAATAGTCCATCCAGTTCAACCTGTGTAGGTGTGTGTGGCTGTAATCATCTCACATACCCCTGAATGTTCTGATCCTTGAGATGTAAGTCTAAGAGTCTTTTGAAAGCCACCATACAACCACCTCTTGTGGTAGAGAATTCCACAATCTTGTAGCCCTAACAGTAAAGAACCCCCCACGTTGCCTGAGGTTAAAACGCTTCTCCTCTAATCGCATTGTATGCCCTCGAGTCCTCATGCAATCCCTTCGAATGAACAGCTTTTTTTCTAAGCTGGGATCCCCATTAAGATATTTATAAATTGCTATCATGTCCCCCCTCAGACGTCTCTTCTCCAGGGAGAATAAATCGAGCGATTGTAGACGCTCTTCATAGTCAAGGTCCTCCAATCCCCTAATTAGTTTAGTTGCCCTTCTCTGGACTTTCTCCAGCTCCAACACATCCCTCCTGAGGACTGGCGACCAGAACTGGACAGAATACTCCAGATGCGGTCGGACCAGAGTTTTATAAAGTGGAGGGATTATAGTCTTATCTCTGGAATACATCCCTTTCTTTATGCATGCCAATATTCTGCTGGCTTTGGCAGCTGCCGCTTGACATTGCATGCTGTTGCCTAATCTATCATCAACCAAGACTCCCAGATCCTTCTCCATTTTTGATTCCCCCAAGGGTTCCCCTCCTAACGTGTATTGTGCTTTTATGTTTTTAGTCCCCAAGTGCAAAACCTTACACTTCTCCGCGTTAAACCTCATTTGCCATGTCCGTGCCCACTCTGTAATTTTGTCCAGGTCATTCTGTAGCATATCTGCTTCATGCTGTGCAGTTATTGCTCTGGCCAATTTTGTGTCATCTGCAAAAACTGATATCGAACTACTGATCCCGACCTCAATGTTGTTTATGAATAAATTGAACAAGGTTGGTCCCAGGACTGAGCCCTGGGGCACCCCGCTTACTACCTCAGACCAGTCTGAGTATGCGCTGTTTATTACCACTCTTTGGACACGCCCTTTAAGCCAATTCCGTATCCAAGAGCAAACCCTGCTGTCGATACCTGCAGATCTTATTTTATAAATGAAGCGCTTGTGGGGAACTGTATCAAACGCCTTAGCGAAATCCAAGTACACCACATCCACTGGTCTCCCCCTATCTAGCTCACAGCTCACCTCCTCGTAAAATGTTAATAGATTGGTTTGACAAGAACGCCCATTTGTAAACCCGTGCTGATTACTGCTGATGATGTTGTTGTCTTTAGCAAACTCTACGATATAGTCCCTTATCATCCCCTCCAGAAGTTTACATACTATTGATGTCAAACTGACAGGCCTATAATTTCCCGGGATATGCCTCTGGCCCTTTTTGAATATCGGAATCACGTTAGCTTTCTTCCAATCCCCTGGTAAATCTCCTGTCCTAATACTGTCAGCAAAGATCAGGAACAGTGGTCTGGATATAACCTTACTGAGTTTCTTGAGTACTCTCGGATGTACGCCATCCGGGCCTGGTGATTTGTTTGTGTTGAGTTTATCCAGCCTTTCCCTGATTTCACCCTCTGTTAGCCATAGTGGCAAGTCCTGTGTATTACTACTAACCAAACAGTCATGGTCAGTGTACCCCTCCGTTTCCTGTGTAAAGACTGACGAGAAAAAAGCATTCAGCACGGTTGCTTTTTCAGTGTCCTCTGTAACCATCCTCCCATCATTGTTAATTATGTGTGCAATATGCTCTGCCCTAGTTTTTTGCTGTTGATATATTTAAAGAATTTCTTTGGGTTTTTTTTACTATCCTCCGCTATTTGTATCTCAAAGTTGATTTTAGCCATCTTGATTTCTTGTTTACTTTTCTTATTTGCCTCCTTGTATTGCTCGAAAGCCGATACTGTGCCCTCTGATTTATACTTCTTGAAGGCCAATTTTTTTCCCCTAATAAGTTTTTTGACGCTACGGTTTAGCCAGCCAGGTTTGGCTTTGTCTCTTCTAAATTTATTTCCCATAGGAATGCACTGCAAGATGCCTTTGCCTAATATGTTCCTAAAGCATTCCCATTTTTCCTCTGTGGTCAGGGATCCCAGGGTTTGGTCCCAGTTTACCCTTTCCATCAATGAGTACAATTTTGGAAAGTTTGCCCTTCTGAAGTTTAGGGTTCTTATGTTCCCCACTTGCCTTGTTATATTGTTATTTATACTAAATGTGATCATCCTGTGATCGCTAGAGCCCAGATTGTCCTGGACTCCTACCTGCGAGATTAGGTCTGGGTCATTAGTGATCAATAGATCCAGGACTGCATTTTCTCTAGTCGGAGAATCCACCAACTGTGACATGTAATTATCCTGTAAGGTTTCCGTGAATAGGCGGGCCTTCTGTGAGTGTGCAGTCCCCTCGTCCCAGTCAATGTCGGGATAATTGAAGTCCCCCAATATGACGACTGATCCCAATTTTGCCACTTTACTCATTAGTGCTAAGAATTCCAGCTCTACCTCCTCCCCTTGGTTAGGTGGCCCATAGCAAACCCCCACAATTACTTTCCCCTTTTCTCCTTCCCTATGGAGTTCAACCCACACAGATTCTAAATCCATGCTCATCCCATCCGTAATGTCACTCCTTTCTATCACCTTTATATTGTTCTTGACATAGAGACATACCCCTCCCCCTCTTTTTCCTACCCTGTCCTTCCGGTACACCGAATACCCTTGGATATTGGCCAGCCAGTCATGTGAGGGGTCGAACCAAGTCTCTGTTATTCCCACAAGGTCTATGTCCTCCTCATGTACCAATATTTCCAACTCATCCATTTTATTAGCTAGGCTCCTGGCATTAGCATATACCCCTCTTAGTTTTACGGAAGTTAAGCGCAATTGGCGGTTATGTTTATTCCTGTTTGGTCTGAGATTTTCCCGCACAGACCTGCCAATTGACATTGTGGACCTACTGTCGCTGCTGACCCTACAGCTGCCTTCAGTCCTCTGCTCCCTCCTGACTGACTCTACTTCTGAGCCCTCCCCCCCGTCTCCTAGTTTAAAAGCTCCTCCAACTTGGTGGCCATCTTTCTCCCCAAAAGAGCTGTACCGTCCCCATTAAGGTGCAGCCCATCCTTACTAAAGAGCCGGTAGCCGACTGAGAAGTCAGCCCAGTTCTCCAGGAACCCAAACCCCTCCTTCCTACACCAATTCCTTAGCCACTTGTTCCTGTTCCTGCTTCACCTTTGGGGAAAGAGAGGTTCCCCCACTGGAACCTGGAGCCTTGTCATAGGTCCAGGGTGGGTAGGAGACGGCGAGACCCCAACCAAGCTGCGGCGGTTCGTGGAGTCTGAGGTGGTTATTGTGTCTGGTGCCAGTTGATCCCTTACATTAATGGCAAGTGGTGGGATGGCGTCCTAGTGCAAGGACACCGGTAACGTTATGGAGCGAGCTAACACCCGTGCAGCATCCCCATATGAGGGGGAGTTTCTCTGGAGGTTGCAGCAACACTTGGCCCAACAGGATGGGCCTATATCAGAGGAAGGCATACTGGACTGGAGAGATGCCATTCGAAAGGAACTGTGGTATGAGGCCTTAGAGGATGTGCAGCGGAGGCAGAGAGAGAGCCTTCCCAGTGAAGAACAGTGATTTCAGGTATACATTGCCTTGCGGTTACCTTTCCTAGGAGAGCAGCCCCTGGATGAGTGGGTGACCGAGCTGTGGGACCTGATTTGGAAGGAATTGTGGCTGTATGAAGCTTACCGGGCACTAAAGTGGTACGCCACCCAGCGCAACCACGGGATGGCTGACGACAATATGCCGGAAGGTGAGGACTATAATGGCCCGGGCTTACTGTGGGAGGCCTTTGAGGAGAGCAATGAGTTTGGATGTCCAGCAGAGTGTCGGCTCTGGGACATCCACGACATCAGGGAGGCCCTACTGGATCTCCCCAGAGTGGACGACCTATGGTCAGACCTGATTCATCTGGTCAGAATGGAGTGGGAACTGGAGCAGGACTACCAATGCCTGCACTGCTCCTTTCCACCCCAATCTACCCTGCAAGCAGAGTCGGAGTGCTGGGTGGCAGATCCAGACCTACAACCCTTCAGTTGGAGAGACATTATAGACTGGTACTGGGAAGACCCACCAATGGCAGGTGGAGATGGGACCAAGGTCTCTCTACCAGCCCTACAGGGAGGCTGGGCAGCCGGCCCAGATCCCCAGCTACAGCAGGAGTTACTGGGAATAGAGACAGTCGGTTCTACTCCCCAGCGGCAGACAGAGTGACAGGGAGCTGAAGGTGTCGTCCTTCCTCCCCAGCGGCAGTATGTGTTACAGGGAGCTGAAGGTGTCATCCTTCCTCCCCAGCGGCAGTGTACCTTCCAGGGAGAGAAGACAACGAATCCTTCTCCCCAACCACAGGAAGACAGCAGCCCTGACCCCAATGGTTCAGATGGGACCGCGGTCTCTGCACCAGACCTACAGGGATGCTGGATGGCCGGTCCAGATCCTCAACCCACCCCACAGGAATACTAGGAGGAGGAGGTAGGCGATCCCTCTTCTCTACAGCAGACCCCCCTACCAGGTCCTGGGTGTAGTATTCGCCCACCCCAACCCAGCAGAAGAGCTGGCAACAGAGCAGAGTGCGGCTGGCCTCTGTCCTCAACGTACAAAAGATGGAGTTCCTGTGGTAGTGGATGGGACTACGGTCTTCATTTGTATACCCCAGGGATGCTGGACACTCGGCCCAGATCCCCAACAGCCTGACGAAGTGAGCCCACCACCCGGTCTTCTCTCCAGTGGCTGAAAGGACTCCCGGGAGAAAGGCCAGGCCATGCTTATCCCCAGCGGCGGGTATGTGCTACGAGAGAGGCAGAGGTTGGCTGGGTGAGTAACGCGATTTTACAGACAATTTGTATGGGGTACTGGGTGGGTGCAGACATTGGGAGAGCCCGTGGAACACAACCTACCTTAGAGAGGTTGGAAAATTCCTCTCTCAGCCCCCTAGGCTCCTCTTATGTCTAAGTCACCCTGTGTCTATTAGGGACACAGTGTGACCAAAAAGCCCAGTCTGGCCTGCCCAAACCAGACTTCCACAGACTGATTGGCTATGAGAGCTCCATGCGCCTTGCCAGGACAAGCTTATAAACTATGTGAAACTTTGTCAAGGAAGCTGCCATGATGGATTGACTCTTTGGGACTTGTTACTTGACTAACTCAGGCACAGACCAGTTGGAGGTCTGGTACCTGGTTAGTCTACCTTTGGGGGGAAGATATGTGACGGTATTCACTGTCACTGGGAGTGTAAGACAGATACTTAATAGTTTGAATCGCTTCAAGTGGGACAGTAATATTTGTCAGATGTTTGATTCTGAACATGTTCATTGAAAGAGCTAATCACATTGGCTTCTGTTCCATGTCCTTCAATGTCAGAGACTGGCTTTCCCTATTGTTTGTGTATTGAGATAATGCATATTCCATGTACTTCAATGTAGGGGGCGGACAGACTGTCATTGGCAGTCTTGTGCTATTATCTGTTTTGAGATGGAATGGGTATTGTGTTAAGTCTGCCTGTCCCATTGTTAAATGTTAATGACCACACATTGTTCTGTCCAGATGGCTAGATAATTAGTTGAGGGTAATTCTGTTTCTGTATACAATTTGATCTGCATGTGATAATGTAATCAGGCAGAGGGGAGGGATTGTGTACACTGTATGGGAGTGACTGAGTGTAAAACTCTTTTTTTTTTTCTTTTCCTCTGTGGAAAGGGAGGTTCACCCACTGGAACCTGGAGCCATGTTGTAGGTCCAGGGTGGGTAGGAGACGGCGACACCCCAACCAAGCTGAGGCAGTTTGTGCGGTCTGAGGTGGTTATGGTGTCTGGTGGAGTGCTTGGCTGGCACAGGGGCTGTGGGTGGCTGGTACAGGGCCTTTGGGTGGCTGGCTGGCTGGTACAGTGGCTGTGGCTGGCTGGTACAGTGCCTGTGGCTGGCTGGCTGGCTGGTACAGTGCCTGTGGCTGGCTGGTACAGGGCCTGTGGGTGTGGGTGGCTGGCTGGCACCGGGGTGCTGTGGGTGAGTGTATAGCTGCTCCCGAGAGACTCCCAACACCAGACAAGGCTGTCCAAGGCGAGGGAGGTGGCCTAAGAAGGCAGAAGGTTAGGCCCAGGCGTGGAGGCGCATGGCGCAACATACGCAATGACGTCACGACAATATCAGTATTATTGGCAAGTTCCGGGGCTGATACGGATATATCTGGAAAAGTGAATATCGGCCCTCCGATAATTGGCTTTGCTGATAATCATAGGATCCCTAGTTGTAATATACTTTATAAGGTCAGGAAAGGTAATGACTTGAGGAATGAATTATAATGATGAAGTTAATGCTATAGCAATGCTTCACATGAAAAAAAAAAAAAAAAGAACACATATGAGAATGGTACATTAAACAATGCTCCCATTATGCATGTTACCGGCTGCACTGTATCGTATTACAAAACTGGGAAACGATGGCAAAACGGCTAATATGCAAAAAAGGAGACAACATCAATGCAATAAATATCATACATATGATATTAATTATGCATGGCTTATATTTGCTACTTGTGTGAGGATCTGGCCTTTAAACTGCTTAGTTAATAAACTAAACAGCTTAAAGACCAGATCTGAACACAAGTATCAAAAATAAGCCACACATAATTCAGATACGTAGCCACTTACTGTAGATTCTGATCTTAAAAATAGAAAGTAATCGTATACCAAACAGCACTTTACAAACATTGTAACGTATCAGTATGAGTTAGCATGCTGTTTACACAGACATAGGTCAACATTAATTTTCATATAGTTGGAGTATTAGATCTGCCACTAGGTGGTAGTGTAAGTGTTTAATGCTTGTATAATGTAATGTTCTCTCCTGTGGAACTACATGGTTATGATGTATTTCCAGTCTATGTGTGTTTCTGTCATTAATAATAAAATAAGAGGGGCTTGGTCATGCGTTAGCACCATCTTTTTATGACTTGACTTGAGGAATTTCTGCAGAAGCTTTCCAACAGGTTATCAGCCCAGCTACAGTACTAAACACTTCTGCATATAGAGCTAGAGCTCAGAGTTACAGAAATATACTCCCTGGCAAAAAGGTCAGAAAGAGTATATAATGGCTGCTAACAGTATTTCATCAAAGTTTCAATTGTTATTCTGACAAACCTTATCTACCATTCCTGAAAATGTAAAATGAAGCTGCTGCTGATAGGAGAGAGAGTACATGGAAATCTTTAGGCCTCATGCACACTGGACGTTTTTGGAGCTGCTGTTAGCAGCGTCAGACGTTTTTTTTTGCAGCTGCAGAACGCCCATCCATGTTATTCTATGGACTCATGCACACATAGAGCTTTTAGGAGCTCCAAGTGGCATAGGCGTTTTACAGCTCCAAAAAAAACCCAGGAACTGTGCGTTCTGGAGCTGCAGCGTCAAGCTGTAAAAACATCTGACGCTGCTAAAGGCTGAATAACGTTGCTTAACGTGCGTTAAGCCACGTTATACGTTTTTTTTTCTTCCATTCAAAATCAATGGTTCCCTATGGGAGCCTATTGATTTGAATGGAAGTCGCACCGCAGGTCGGATCAGGGTGATCCGACTTGCGGCGCGACCTGCACTGTGAGAATCTTGAGGGGGAACTACACGCCAAAATGGGGAAAAAAACGGTGTGGGGTTCCCCCCCAGGTTCCAAACCAGGCCCTTCGGGTCTGGTATGGAATTTGAAGGTAGCCCCACGCCGAAAAAACGGCGTGGGATCCCCCCCAAAATCCATGCCAGACCCTTATCCGAGCATGCAGCCCGGCATGCCAGGAAAGGGGAGGGGACGAGCGAGCGGCCCCACCCCCCCGCATCATACCAGGCCACACGCCCTCTACATGGGGGGGTGTGGGTGCTTTGTGGCAGGGGGGCTCTGCACCCCCCACCTCAAAGCACCTTGCCCCCATGTTGATGAGGACAAGGGCCTCATCCCCACAACCCTGGCCGGTGGTTGTGGGGGTCTGCGGGCAGGGGGCTCATCGGAATCTGGAAGCCCCCTTTAACAAGGGGGCCCCCCAGATCCCGGACCCCCTCCCTATGTGAATGGGTATGGGGTACACTGTACCCCTACTCATTCACCATATAAAAGGCAGTGTATGGAAATAACGACAGGAGACGTTTTGGAAAGTTTATTAAAAATCTTCATCCGGCTCTTCTTGTCTTCTCCTCTCCGGGGGTCTTCTGCTCTTTTGCTGTCCGCTCCTCTCCGGGGTCTTCTGCTCTTTTGCTGTCCGCCCTTCTGCTGTCCTCTCTTCTTTTCTTCTCCTCTCCGGTCTTCTGCTCTTTTGCTGTCGGCTCTTCTTCTTCCTCCGGTCCTCCTCCGACGATGTCTCCGGCAATTATGCTGGTCTCCAGTCTCTGCAGCTTATTATATAGCCATTAGGGGCGTGGCTGCCAGATGACGTCATACGGAGACCCCGCCCCCTTATGTCACAGATGACGACGGTCTCCCGAGGGCGTGTGGCCTGGTATGATGCAGGGGGGGGGGGGCGCTCGCTCGTCCCCTCCCCTTTCCTGGCATGCCGGGCTGCATGCTCGGATAAGGGTCTGGTATGGATTTTGGGGGGGACCCACGCCATTTTTTCGGCGTGGGGCTACCCTCAAATTCCATACCAGACCCGAAGGGCCTGGTTTGGAACCTGGGGGGGAACCCCATGCCGTTTTTTCCCCCATTTTGGCGTGGAGTTCCCCGTCAAGATTCTCACAGTGCAGGTCGCGCCGCAAGTCGGATCACCCTGATCCGACCTGCGGTGCGACTTCCATTCAAATCAATAGGCTCCCATAGGGAACCATTGATTTTGAATGGAGGCAGAAAAAACGCTGCTAACAGCTACTGTGGCCAAACGTGCAATAACGCTAGTGGAAAAAGCTACTGAAAGCACGTTTTTACAGCTGCTGTTTCCCGGCGTCAAGTAAACAGCTTTGGAGCACGTTTTTATGACGCCCTGTGTGCATGGAGCCTTAAGGCCAAACCCACTACGGAGAAAGAGTAAAAGCTAAACGTACTATATCCCTGAGCATAGATGATGCAATTATTGTGCATATATGGAAGTGTCAAACTGCAAAAGAAAGTTATAGAAAATACACGAGAAAAAAAGTCTTAGCAATAAACTGTACTTAAAGAATATGTTTCCCCAACATATGTGCCTTTTGTACCATGTTCTTGTGTTAAAAGGTATCCCGTTCTCTTTGTATTGCCTCCTTTGTGTGAAATACCTGGTGTTCCTGCTAGTCACCCTGCTTTCCTTTTTCAATGTGACCACACTAAGCATAGGAGCTCATGCATCCCAGTGTGGTCAGTTTTCTGGCCATTCACTGGGAAGATTAGTGTACTGCCTACCCCCAACTCTAAGCCCCTCATGCAGCTTAAAAAAGAGATTATGTGATCACTTATAAAAAAAAAAAGAAAAAAAATACATGTTTTGCCTTTCATTTCTATTTTAAACAGAATGGGTTGTTTTACAAGGTGAGTGTTCACATATACTTTAATGGGAAAGCTATACCAAACAAAACGAATGAACTGACAGAAAATGCAGAACTGTATAAGACGTGCATTAGAAATGGGTGGAACACCTGTGAGCTATAGAAGAAATGGAAAAAGTTTATCTAGAAGTACTGCTACTCATTTTTCTCCTAGATAGCTATGACACACTTGTTACAGCTCTTAAAGCGTTTGTAACCCTAAAAAAAAAAAAACAACATGGTATACAGCACAGTGCTTGTGCTGTGTCATTTGGCCCTTTCTATCACCCTGAAATACCTGGCTGATCCTGCCTGGTTCTGCCCTCCCCCCTTTAAACTGACCTCAGTTTATCATAGCTGCTGAGCCCTGACACCGTGGCCAGTTTACGTGCCTCCGTCATCCGCAGCTCTCCTCTGCCCCCCTCCCTGCCTGTCAGCTCCGCTCCCCAGCCCTCCCTTTACTGCTGCTATCATGACTTAGTGTTTGTGCTACAATCCCCTCTGTTATAGTAAATTATTTGCCCCAGTGTATGTATGTTGTAAAAAATATACTTTTATATACCTTATTTTATAGCGCCGCTCCGCGCTCACGTGACCAGCCACTTCTCTCCTCCTCTCCTCCTCCTCCTGGCTGACGTCAGTGGGAGATTCTCAGCCCAGCCATTTTGCTATCAGATCGAGAGAGGAAAGAGGTGGCCAGTCACATGAGCACCGAGCTGTGCTATAAAATAAGGTATATAGTGGTGTATTTTGTTATAGATTCACACTATGAATTGCATATGAATCACACAGGAAGTGTAACACATCCAGTGCAGGGCGATTTGAGTCCATTCATTTTGAATAAGCTCCAATTTCACCGCATCACTCCAAAGTAGGGCCAATTTTATGAACGCACTGTAACCGGATCACATGGTCGTTTTATACTATGCGATCTGGGGCAGGCAAATGCATTGCGCTTGCAACCTGCATTAGGGGTGTGTTATTTACATTGCACTGACACCCTCCGCAGATCACAAATGTAGAACCTTTTGAACACGGTGCGGGAAACATGCACTGATCACAGGTTTCCCGTCATTCTAGTGTGAACCGGGGCTTAACAACAGCCAAAGGCTAAAAGTGTTAAACAATACATAGAAGATGCTGAGTGTGCTTTTCACTACAAAGAGGCTTCTTATTGATTTTCATCAGGTTATTTGACTCTGGACTCATATGACCGATAATAAATATTGTCTTTACTCTTAATCAAAGAAAGGCAGAAAGATTTACAAGTAATGGACAGTATTTAGTTTCAGAGGGAATGTTATTTACACTGCCTTTTGTTCCAAACACACACACCTATCAAAAATGCACTGTATTTTCCTACTCTTTAAAGTGACTTTAGGTCAGTACAGCTCACCAAGCAAGGATATGTAGTGACAGGCATAGGTAACCGCTTTATTATCACAAAAGAAGCCACATACTAACTAGAGGAAAATCACATATGAACTGTATCAGCTGAAGCACAGTGAGATGGTTCACACTGTCAAAAAAGAAAAATATTTGTAAACTTGTACTCACATCCGGCATTGTCATCGTGGACACAGGAATACTGAAACTATAAATAAATTAGCTGAAGTTCAGTATGCCGGTGGCCCATGCAATCTATTTATGAGGTGTACTAGTTGCATAAAGCTAAATAGGACAATGAAATCTTCCCCAAAAGTAGAAACAGCAGAAAACACAGCCATCCGTCCTTCTCCCTGGGATGATCATAGAGCTGATGTGATCCTGTTATATAGTATTGCATGTCTCTGTGATCATTTCACAAGCCACACCCCCCACAGTTAGAATCACTCCCCTAGGCTCACACTTAACCCCTTGATCACCAATAAAGTTAACCCCTTCCCTGTCAATGGCATTATTACAGTAACAGTGCATATTTTTAGCACTGATTACTGTAGTAATGTCACTGGTACCCCCAAAAGTGTCAAAAATGTCAGTCAGGGGTCCAATCTGTCCGCCGCAATGTCGCAGTCCCGCAAAAAATCACAGATCACCGCCATTACTAGTAAACACCGCCATTACTAGTAAAAAAAAAAAAAACAATACAAATGACATAAATCTTTCCTGTAGTTAGTAGACGCAATAACTTTTGCTCAAACCAAAAAAAATTCGCTTATTGCTATTTTTTTTAACAAAAATATGTAGCAGAAAACAAATTGGCCTAAAATGTTAAAAAAATTTTGATTTTTAAAATCTTTTTATTTTGAGAATGTTATATAGCAGAATGTTAAAAATATTGTTTTTTTTTTTTTTTTCAAAATTGTCGCTCTTTTTTTTGTTTATAGCGCAAAAAATTTAAAAATCGCACAGGTGATCATATACCACCAAAATAAAGCTCTATTTGTGGGAAAAAAAGGATGTAAATTTAGTTTGGGTACAGCGTCGCACGACCGCGCAATTGTCCGAATTGCAAAATAGGGCCTGGTCATTAAGGGGGCAAATCCTTCCGGTCCTAAAGTGGTTAAAGCAGCATGTTTTTAGTGTGACTGTGGGGAAAGCAAAAATGTGAGCCTAGCCTTAGATCTACAGTATGTGGTCATATAACAGCTTGGACTCCAAGAAAGAATAGGTCACATTTAATCTCACATTTGTTGATGATTGTTCAGGGTTTACTGTGCCCTACCTGTTACACAGAAAAGATTAGGTTCCAGATAAACTTGAATATCTTTCCAAAGTAAGCAACAAATTTGACCCAATGCCCAAAATATTCCGAACAGATAATGGCAGAGAATGGCATTGAAAACACAAGTAAAAATGGCACAGAAAACACAAGCTATTCTGAGATAGCATAAATTATGTTCCAAACCTTAGCTAACAAGCCAGACTAAAATAGCGCTGCAGAGAGAATGAACACTACTTTATGTGAAAGTGGCAAAACATCATTTTTTAATGGAAATATGCCAACAACATACTGGGAAGTAGCAGTTATGACAGCCTGCAATGTTCAAAACTGCCCACCTTGAAAAGGCAACAGGGAAAACTTCATATGAGCTATGGGATGGAAATAAGCCTAACCTGAAACACAATAAATTATTTAGGAGTAAAGCATGAATGATACACATTCATAAACAAAAGCATACAAAATGGGAACTTATGCTAAGTAAGGTATATTTGTCAGCTACAGAGTCCCAGAAGGGTTACAGTATGGGATGGCAGACAGGACTCAATACTAACTTTAGCTTATTTTAAATAAAGAATGAGACCACACACTGATCTGGAATTTAAAAGGCCGCGGCCGTTTAATGCTTGTTTAAAACATCTTAACATCAGTATACATCAAAATTGACCTGATTACTACAATCCGGGTCAAACCAAATCATAATAACTTCAAAAATTATCCAACATAGAATATATCAACATTAACCATAACATGAACGTCGTCCCCCTTTGTATTACACAAAGGTGACCCTAACAGGCAAAAACTGACCGCGACAAAAAGGGGTGGGGGGGGGGAGGGAGACAGAAAACTGGTTCTTGACACGGCGATCTCTCCTGAGGCGAGTGACGGTTTGTGCGAATGAGCCCCCTTTTTATAACCTACAGGCAGGCTCTAGAAGGCGGGAGGAAAACAGGTTATAACTGGAAAATAACCTAAACTCCCTAGCTACACTATAAACCTAAAGTGATTGGGGCTTATTTAAACCAAACATAAACATGTATGCCTAATCTGCCCTAGTAACAGGTTGAGCCTGTATAATATCTCTTAAATGGTTTCTTTAAACTAAATTGGCCTGTCACCATCCCATCTAGAAAAAGGGGCTTATTCAAACCCCTTTTTCTTTACATGGGATGGCAGACAGGACTCAATACTAACTTTAGCTTATTTTAAATAAAGAATGAGACCACACACTGATCTGGAATTTAAAAGGCCGTTTAATGCTTGTTTAAAACATCTTAACATCAGTATACATCAAAATTGACCTGATTACTACAATCCGGGTCAAACCAAATCATAATAACTTCAAAAATTATCCAAAAGACAGGAGGCTCACACCCTCCTGTCACCACCCCACAGCGCGGCCTTTTCTATACATGTGCCCAGATTAGCATTGAACACATCGATACCCAGATCGGACAAATGTACATCGTCATTCCTATAAAAGTCGGGAAACCCACCTTCCAGCTCTAAGTGTCTGAAAGAAAAGATGCTGACCCCGCTCAATAATTTAGCTACGGCTTTATTAACTTCTTTTCCTGACCTTTTCAAGGGGCTTGAGATGACTATGTTTAAACCATAAGAGCCTGGGAATAATTTCGGAAAAAATAAATCGAGTTCCCGGATAGACAGACCTCAGATAGCTTAAATCATCCCTTATTTTAAAAACGAGGTCAAGTGTCCTAATTTTCCCGATGTCATTCCCCCCCAGATGAATTAACATAACATCAGGGGGTGGAAGGACTCCTAACAACCTAGAAATTTCGGGTAGAAACTCAGCCCAATGCATGCCCCGCTTACTAAACCATTGTACACGAAACTTTAGCGGGTCCAGCCCAATGTTCTCGGTATAGCAGCGTCTCCTGGCCCTCGCTCGAGCCCAGTGTACAAAAGAGTGGCCAACAATCCAAATCGACAAACATTGGGGCCCTGAAATATTAATGAGAGGTGTTAGGACGAACATAAGTACGGAATGCGTCCGATTTCCATCTACCTATATTCTTCAACATTTGAACATTAACTCCTAGCCTAGCAGCCTCCGTAGCAGCGCCAATTCTGAAAGAATGAGAAGATATACAACATTGATCCAGTCCCAGGAATTTCAAACACTTTCTCAAGACCGCATCAAACTGATATTTAGTTAAACATTTACCATTCTGGTGAACAAACAAAGAACCATCATTGGTTGACCTGAGTGACAAAAAACGTTTCATTAGTAAAACTGGGCAGATATCTGAATTCACGTACTGGTGTAAATGTACCCACTTACCAATACCAAGTTGGTCTGTTTTGGAGGACCGCAGCAAAAGACTGACGGATGAAATATGGGCCTTAACATCCGAAAACCTCAAACCGGAATTGCCAAGGCGAACATCGTGGATTAGCTCGGAAATCCTCAGAGCCGCAAAAAATATAAGCGAAAAAGCTTCCCTAAACATAGCCGACTCGTAATTGGAAAAACAAATGTGGTTAGTGGCATTACATAACTGATCCAAAAGGCGAGGAGTAATAGCCTCCCTGCGATCAGGGCGCCAATTCGACTTCCTATAGCCTTTTAAAGCCTGACGCACCGAAAAAAATGAAGAACAAGGTGGATGATTTTGCAATTTGACGAAAAAAAAAATACCCGCCAATAATTTATTAATATGGGACCAAGAGTATTGTTTAGAGAATAAAAAATTCAAAAAGGATAACACCAGAGACTCAGAAAAGGAATCATGCGATACGCCAAGTGATGACAAGTGCGTTTTCCAAACCTCCCAGGCCGATAGGTATCCGGCCAGCGCGGACGGGGTGAGCGAAACTGCAATATTATGAGATACCAAATCTAAACTATATCCCAAAGTCGATCTGGATAAAGGCAACCGGTCCAGTCCGCGTCTGGAAACAGCAGAAAAAAACGCTCCATCTGCAGACGAGATAAAGAGTCTGCCACACAGTTGTCCTTACCAGGCACATAAGTAGCCTTGATCCATATGTTCAAACGCAAACATGCGGAAACAAGGTATCGCAACATTCTAATGACAGGTGGGGATCTGGAAGAAAGACAATTAATCGCAAACATCACCCCTCTATTGTCTGTTCTAACCAGTATACGTTTATTTTTAAATTGGGGTCCCCAAATTTCCAGAGCAACAACAATTGGGAAAAGCTCCAGCAATACGCTGTTCCGAGTACAACCCAATCGTTGCCATTTGTCCGGCCAGGAATCAGCGCACCAGTGAGTGCGACAAATTTGCGGCAAAACCCACTGAGCCCGCCGAGTCCGTGAACAAACAAAAGTCCTGGTCAATGATAAACTCTTCCTGCCAGATTGTTTTACCGTTAAAATAGAACAAAAATTGTAACCAAACCAGCATGTCCTCTTTAATTTTGGATGACAACCTAACATGTGAGGAGGGGGATTTCAAACCTGAAATAATGGTATATAACTTTCGAGAGAACAACTTACCTAAAGGTATGATTAGGAAGCAAAGGCCAACAAACCTAGTAAAGATTGCATTTCTTTCAACGTCGTCTTTTTCTTGCGAATCATCTGCAGCAGGCTACCCTGTAACTTTTCAACTTTTTCAAGCGGTAAGCTAAACTCCATTAAGTTGGTATCAATAGTAATACCCAAGAATTGAACCCTTGTAGAGGGCCACTCTGTTTTTTCCCGAGCCAAAGGAACCCCAAACTGACTGCATACCTCAAAAAACGTTTCAAGCAAATGTAAACAGTCAGTGGAATTCGCCCGACCCATAAACAAAAAATCGTCCAAGTAGTGAACGATATCAGAAAAAAACAGCTTTGAAGGACACTACCCACTCTAAAAAAGTAGAAAAGCATTCAAAATAAAAACACGACAGGGAGCAACCCATCGGAAGGCATTTATCGAAAAAATAATGATTCAAAAAGAAAAAACCGAGAGAATTAAAAGAATCAGGATGAACCGGTAAAAGACGAAACGCGGATTTGATATCGGTCTTAGCTAAAAACGCCCCCTTTCCCAATTCTCTTAAGATAACCAAGGCATCCTCAAAAGAGGAATACTGAACCGAAGCTTCATCTTCACCAATCTCATCATTCAGCGACCCACCAAAGGGAAACGACAAATGATGGATAAGGCGATATGTATTAGGTTCCTTCTTCTGAACTATGCCCAGCGGAGATATCCTAAAATTGGGAAATGGGGGAGAAACAAAAGGACCCGCAAACCTACCCGCAGCTATTTCCTTATCTATTTATTCTATCACTATGTCCTCGAGATGATCAACAGATTTGAGGTTCTTGACGATCGTACAACCAAAACCGGAAAAAGAAGGTAAATAGAACCCGTCGGTAAAACCCTCAGTTACCAGGGTGGCTTTCACCCGGTCTGGGTATCGTTGAAGCCACGGCAACATTTCGTGTATTTTCACCGGGGTTATGGCTTTTCGAAAAATTACCTGACTGTTGAGTGCTGTGCATCTTTTTAAAGCACTTGGCAATGGGGTGGGAACCTGCGCAAAAAGCACATTCGTGCTTGTATTTGCAGGTCCCCGGCCACTTACACTGTGAGTCATTGTAGGAGAAACAAACTCCTTTACGAAAGGAAGGAGCTGCGGGCTGCTGTTGCGACCCGGAGAAAACTTGCCTACCAAAATTGGATTTTGGCAGAAAAAGATCCAGCCAAAGGCTGACATCCTTGACTCCCCATTTTAAGTTTTGTTGAACGGATAACTTCTGACGGAAGGCTACGTCCTAGGAAAACCAAGCCGTACCGCCAAAGTTTTTATACGCTTCTAGAATAATATCTAGATGTTGAAACAACCCAATACTCCTACCAGGGTGTTTCTCACACATTACAGCAGCATATATAAAAAAGGCCTGTAACCAATTATTAAATGTTTTAGTAACTGGTCGCCTCCCGTCTTCCTCCTCTCTTTTATCGCCTTTAGACACGAACTCCTTTACTGATGGAAGAAGAGAGAGGAGATCAGCAAATTTACCACTCCTGATTTTTTCTTTTATACCATCTGAGAGATGATAACCTAATGGAGATAATTCACGTGTCAGTGCTTCTTTAAGACATGTCTCGGGGAGATTTTGTGTCTTGGCTAAGGCGACAGAAGCAGGAGGTACAGGAGGAGAATTAATGCTGGGGGGAGGATGGCTCACTGGAGATTGCATGTCTATAGCTAACAGGCCGCAAGATGGCGCCCACACATCCAGAGGAGAAGGCTCATGAACAACATTATGAGAAGATATAGGCATAGTAACCACAGGCGTGGAAGACACAGGTAAATTAGTAAGCATAGGTGCGGAAGATAAAGGCACGTTAGTAACCGCAGTCGTGGAGGACACAGGCACATTAGCTGAATTAGGTATAGTAGCAGAAGAGATGACCAAAGGGGTAGTGGAGGCCGGTAGAGGATTGACCAAAGGGGTAGAGGAAGCAGGTAGAGGATTGACTAAAGAAGTAGTGGAGGCAGGTAGAGTATTAGTTGCATTTAAAATGGCCTGAAAGTTAGTCAGGAATCCTTGGAAGAGATCCGTCAGTGCACCGGCTGCATTCGTCAAAGCGCTAGACTCCCCGTGAGCACCCCCCGCCATGCTGGTGACATTTGAGAGTGCGGGACATTGTGACCCCCTCAATGTGGCCTGAGACGTGGAGGTTGAGGTAAGACAGAAAACTGGTTCTTGACATGGCGATCTCTCCTGAGGCGAGTGACGGTTTGTGCGAATGAGCCCCCTTTTTATAACCTACAGGCAGGCTCTAGAAGGCGGGAGGAAAACAGGTTATAACTGGAAAATAACCTAAACTCCCTAGCTACACTATAAACCTAATGTGATTGGGGCTTATTTAAACCAAACATAAACATGTATGCCTAATCTGCCCTAGTAACAGGTTGAGCCTGTATAATATCTCTTAAATGGTTTCTTTAAACTAAATTGGCCTGTCACCATCCCATCTAGAAAAAGGGGCTTATTCAAACCCCTTTTTCTTTACATTCTGCATCCAGACCCCAATGATGTAACAATTTGCAGAACTGTCGTTATTAAATAAAACACCTATGTGTCAAAAGGCTCACGAAGTGACATGGTCAGCATTGTCTCAACAACAAAAGACAAACAAAGGGGGGCACAACAGATTTGTCTGAACAACAACCTGAGAAAGAAGCCCCAACAGTACAGATTGAAAAAGAGCAAAGAACCACTTAAATTGAAATTGGCATCAGTGATTTATCCTCTGAAAGAAAGAAGCTGAACTGTCTACATCCTTGGTCAGAAAATCCAACAAGGACATCCCGATTAGACATTTATGATATATGGTTTGTACAGCTCCATATCAAGACAATGGGAAGAAATGCATAGGCTACCTATTCAATAGAAGCAAAAGTCAGCCAGCCAGCTCCAAGATGGGATACAAAGGCCCATTCCCAACATTGGAACTTCAGAATGAGGGACACTGAAGGAGGGAAAAGACCTGCGGTGCACATAGCGAAATGTGGGCGTGGCTAATTACTAAGATGTAGGAGGGGCTTAATGAATGTGGTTAAACAGACCCCAGGCTTCCTTGTACAGGCGGTCCCCGGATTACAAACAAGTTAGGGTCTGTAGGTTTGTTCTTAAGTTGAATTTGTTTGTAAGTCAGAACAGGTATATTTTTTCAGTGTAGCTCATGCCAAAAAAATTATTTTTAAAGCGGAGTTCCGGGCACAAAAACAATATTTTTTTTTGTGCCCCTCCGCTAGGTAGACCTCGCCTGAAAAGGAATTGGATAGTTTTTTTTTTTTTTTGTTTACTTACCTTGTAATTGAAGATCGAAGATACTCACCTCAGAGTACTTCCTCCCTCGGAGCCGCGGCTCACCCCGTCACTTCCTGTCTCGCTATGATTCCTGGGAGCTGAACGTCATAGCTCCCAGGAATCAATGCGACGGCACCGGCCCCGCTCGTCATTTCCGGGCGACGCACCGGAAGTGACGAGAGGGGCCGGTGCAGGCGCATTCTGGGACAAGAAGACGCGGAAGAAGACACAGAAGAGGACCGCGCCGGCTTCAGCTGCCCACAAGAGAGATGGAAACGCTGTGGAAGAAATTTTATAAGTAAGTATTTCTTCTAAAAGGTAAGTGCGAACCGGGACAGATCAGAGGCTAGCCATTGTGGAATGTGCTACCCTGACTGTCCCGGGGATATGTTTAGTAAAAAATGACTTCTGTGCCCGGAACTCCGCTTTAAGTTTTTTGGATAGCATAGGGAATGACTAACACCCCTGTAACATTTGTTTTGCGGTCTGTGCCCCTGTTCAGAAGATTTCCCCTCACTTTCTGTCCCTATTACAATTGGATTTTGAAAATTTCAGGTGGTTGTGGAAACAAGGATTGGTGATACATCCCAATTGGAGAAACCTTTTCCCCATGAAAACTCTTACAGGAGTGAATTTCCTTTCCTAGGGGTAGATTTCTCCTCACTTCCTATTGTCTCCCTCTGTTTGTAAGTATGAGTCGTTTGTAAGTCGGATGTTTGTAACCGCCTGTACCTATAAAATATTCTTTGCTTGCTTTGTCTGAGCCTACCTTAACCACCTCAATACTGGGCACTTAAACCCCCTTCCTTCCCAGACCAATTTTCAGCTTTTAGCACTGTTGCATTTTGAATGACAATTGCGCGGTCATGCAACACTGTACCTAAACCAAATTTGTGTCATTTTTTCCCCACAAATAGAGCTTTCTTTTGGTGGTATTTGATCACCGCCAGGTTTTTTCTTTTTTGGTGCACAAATAAAAAAAGACCGAAAAGTTTGAAAAAGAAAAAAAGTTTTTTTGTTTAGGTTATAAAATTTTGTAAATGGATACGTTTTTTCCTGCACTGATGAGCACTGATGACGCCGCACTGACAGGCACTGATGAGGAGACACTGATGGGGTGGCACTGATGGGGTGGCACTGATGGGGTGGCACTGATATGCAGCACTGATGGGCACTGATAGGTAGCACTGATATGCAGCACTGATGGGCACTGATATGTGGCACTGATAGATAGCACTGATATGCAGCATTGGTGGGCACTGATAGGCAGCGCTGATGGGCACTGATAGGCAGCACTGATGGGGACTGATCGGCGGCACTGATGGGCACTGATGGGCACTGATGGGCACTGATAGGCGGCACTGATGGGCACTGATAGGTGGCACTGATGGGCGGGACTGATCGGCACTGATGGGGGGCACTGATGGGCACTGATAGGCAGCACTGGTGGGCAATAATGGGCACTGGTGGGCGGCACTGATAGATGGCAATAACGGGCACTGGTGGGCAGCACTGATAGATGGCATTGGTGGGCAGCACTGATAGGGGGGCACCACTGGCAGGCTCTCTGAGCCCTGTTTGCCATCCCTGGTGGCCATGGTGGGCATCCCTGGTGGTCATGGGTGGGCATCCCTGGTGGCTCTAGTGGCACCCCCCTCCCCCCAGGGCTGCACTGGTAATCAATCATCTGATTACCAGCACAGACCCCCCCTGTGATCAGTGAGTAATCAGAAATACTCACTGATCACCCTGGCTGCAGAATCGATCCTCTGCTCTTCTCCTCACTGACAGGATCTGTCAGGAGGAGAAGAGATCGAAGCCGTTACAACGGCTGTATTGACATTACATGACGGCTGTGATTGGACACAGCCGTCATGTGATCAGGAGGGCCAATCACAGGGCCCTCCTGCCGAGTCTTGTTGCTCTGTGTCCTAGGGACACAGGCACATCGAGATCGCGCTGCTGCGTGCGCCCGCGGAGGCGCGATCTCTCTCCTGAAGGACGTTCCGGAACGTCCATTCAGAAGGACGAGACTCCCGCCCGGCCGTATATCTACAATGGCCCGGGTGGGAGGTGGTTAAAGAAGAACTTCATTAAAATAGTCAGGGACTGCATAGCAACCAGCCACTTTTGAGACAATGAAGACTTTGGTGAGAAGTATTTATTGTCCAGTGTTGTATATATAGTGCATGAGTGCGTAGCACAGGGGTTGGGGAGTGCTGCAGTCAGTGACAGGTTTAGGATACATAATGCACACTGCAGGACTCCAAGGTGTGTAATGCAATGTGTTCAAGGATCAGGAGTATGTAGTCAGTGCTGAGTTTAGGAGTACATGATACACACAGAGAGCTTGGTCCAGGAGTACATAATGCACAGAATGCAGGAGACAGAAGTATGTAATGTACAGAATGCAGGGGACAGGAGTGTGTAATGTACAGAATGCAGGGGGGCAGGAGTGTGTAATGTACAGAATGCAGGGGACAGGTGTATATAATGTACACAATGCAGGGGACAGGAGTATATAATGTACAGGATGCAGGGGTCAGGAGTGTGTAATGTACAGAATGCAGGGTGCAGGAGTGTGTAATGTACAGAATGCAGGGTGCAGGAGTATGTAATGTACAAAATGCAGGAGCCGGCTCCATCTGTCCCCCCAATCCCATCCCGGCTCCATCCATTTCCCCCGATCCCATCCCAGGTCCATCCACCACCCGATCCAATCCTGGGTCCATCCGCCAGCCTGATCTTATCCTGGCTCCATCCATCCCCTGTTCCCATCCCTACTCTATGCATTCTCTGATCTCATCGTGGCTCCATCCATTCCCCGATCTCATTCTGGCTCCATCCATTCCGCAATCTCATCCTGGCTCCATCCATCCCCTGATCTCATCCCGGCTCCATCCATCCCCCAATCCCATTTCGGCTCCATCCTTCCCCGATTCCATCCCGGCTCCATCCATAACCCTGATCCCATCCTGGCTCCATCCCCCGATCCCATCGTGGCTCCATCCATTCTCCTGATCCCATCCTGGCTCCATCCTTCCCCCTGATCACATCCAAGCTCCATCCATCCCCCTGGTCCCATCCAAGCTCCATCCTTTCCCCTGATCCCATCTCAGCTCCATCCACCCTCCTGAGTCCATCCCATCTCCATCCATCCCCCTGATTCCATCCATCCCCTGATCCCACCCGCTCCATCCTTCTCCCTGATCCAATACCAGCTCCATCCTTTGCCCCCCCCCCTCACCCTCCTCCCCATGCCTCTCTCCTCTGCCCCATACCTCCCTCCTCTGCAAGTGGAGTACATAGAAATCATCATATAACTCAGATTAGCCAGTCCAGGAGAGTGGTGTGCATCTCCCCGCCTCCTCTGTGTACAGGAAAACACAGAAGGAGGAGGGGCAGGTTCAGTAAAGCAGCTCTTTGATCATTTTTTCATCTTTCCATCTATAAAATCCTCTGCCCTTGTTGTTTTAACTTTGGATAGTAAAACCTTTTTTCTGCCAGTAAATACCTTATACTATCCACTTCCTCTTTCTTGTCTGGTCATTAGCTGCCCTAGGCTAATGACACAATGCACAGCTCTCTCTATATGTATGTATATATGTGTGTGTGTGTGTGTGTGTCTCTGTGTAAATCCTGGAAGGGAACAGGCAGCAGCTTCAACTGCCCACAGTTAAATTGGCTGCAGCCAGACTTAGTGGAGGGAGGTTTCTGTGGCATATTTAGCAAGTACAGAAACATATGCAAAGTGGTTAGAAGGAAGCTTCAGAATGGAAAATATGTTTTTATTGCAAATTATGTGAGCAGACTGTAGTTCCTCTTTAAATTTGGGAGGAGGAGGAGACCTTCTACATATCAATGTATAGTACAGACAAGCAATGGGGCAGATTTCATACATTGCAACCTCTAACCGCCCAGATATAGAAGCTGCCATGTTACTTTTCTGCCGATGTGTAAGTAAACCCCGGCAAAGCGACTGGAATGCTATGACAAAACTACTACCAAAGCCAAGGAGTTAAGAAGTCTGAAGGAAGATGAGACTTGCATCAAACATAGTAGTTGGATAGGGGTACTAGAATGCTGTTTATACAGACATAGGTACAACAACCATTCTCATAATTTATACTCTGATTATCAGTTTTGCCACTAAGTAGCAGTGCTGTATTTAATGCTTTTATAATAAAACTTTCTTTCTTGTGGAACTACAGTACATGGTTATGATGCAATTTTCTGTTGTTGTGTGTTTCTTTTATCTCTAATAAGGCAAGAAGGTCTCAGTCATGTGCCCAGCAGCACCATACTGGTGAGAGTCACATCTGTAACAGCTTTTCAATACAATGTTACACATAGGTCTGTGACTAAACAACCCTGAAAGAGTATCATTATATAGTGCATTGCGAAAGTATTTGGCCCCCTTGAACTTTTCGACCTTTTGCCACATTTCAGGCTTCAAACATAAAGATATAAAACTGTAATTTTATGTGAAGAATCAACAACAAGTGGGACACAATCATGAAGTGGAACAAAATTTATTGGATATTTCAAACTTTTTTAACAAATAAAAAAACTGAAAAATTTGGCGTGCAAAATTATTCAGCCCCCTTAAGTTAATACTTTGTAGCGCCACCTTTTGCTGCGATTACAGCTGTAAGTTGCTTGGGGTATGTCTCTATCAGTTTTGCACATCGAGAGACTGAAATTTTTGCCCATTCCTCCTTGCAAAACAGCTCAAGCCCAGTGAGGTTGGATGGAGAGCGTTTGTGAACAGCAGTTTTCAGTTCTTTCCACAGATTCTCAATTGGATTCAGGTCTGGACTTTGACTTGGCCATTCTAACACCTGGATATGTTTATTTGTGAACCATTCCATTGTAGATTTTTCTTTGTTTTGGATCATTGTCTTGTTGGAAGACAAATCTCCGTCCCAGTCTCAGGTCTTTTGCAGAATCCATCAGGTTTTCTTCCAGAATGGTCCTGTATTTGGTTCCATCCATCTTCCCATCAATTTTAACCATCTTCCCTGTCCCTGCTGAAGAAAAGCAGGCCCAAACCATGATGCTACCACCACCATGTTTGACAGTGGGGATGGTGTGTTCAGGGTGATGAGCTGTGTTGCTTTTACGCCAAACATAACGTTTTGCATTGTTGCCAAAAAGTTAGATTTTGGTTTCATCTGACCAGAGCACCTTCTTCCACATGTTTGGTGTGTCTCCCAGGTGGCTTGTGGCAAACTTTAAACGACACTTTTTATGGATATCTTTAAGAAATGGCTTTCTTCTTGCCACTCTTTCATAAAGGCCAGATTTGTGCAGTATACTACTGATTGTTGTCCTATGGACAGAGTCTCCTACCTCAGCTGTAGATCTCTGCAGTTCATCCAGAGTGATCATGGGCCTCTTGGCTGCATCTCTGATCAGTCTTCTCCTTGTATGAGCTGAAAGTTTAGAGGGAGGGCCAGGTCTTCATAGATTTGCAGTGGTCTGATACTCCTTCCATTTCAATATTATCGCTTGCACAGTGCTTCTTGGGATGTTTAAAGCTTGGGAAATCTTTTTGTATCCAAATCCGGCTTTAAACTTCTCCACAACAGTATCTCGGACCTGCCTGGTTTGTTCCTTGTTCTTCATGATGCTCTCTGCGCTTTAAACTGACCTCTGAGACTATCACAGTGCAGGTGCATTTATATGGAGACTTGATTACACACAGGTGTATTCTATTTATCATCATTAGTCCTTTAGGTCAAGATTGGATCATTCAGAGATCCTCACTGAACTTCTGGAGAGAGTTTGCTGCACTGAAAGTAAAGGGGCTGAATAATTTTGCACGCCCAATTTTTCAGTTTTTTATTTGTTAACAAAGTTTGAAAAATCCAATAAATTTAGTTCCACTTCATGATTGTGTCCCACTTATTGATTCTTTACAAAAAATTACAGTTTTATATCTTTATGTTTGAAGCTTGAAATGTGGCAAAAGGTCAAAAAGTTCAAGGGGGTCGAATACTTTCGCAATGCACTGTATGTGAATGTCATGTACAGCATATTGTTATCACTGTAGTTTTAGCTTGCATAAACAGCGATATTACACATAAGGTGTATACACAAATACTCCCCATAATTCATAAAGCAAAGTATGAAGTAAGTGTTGTGGCGTGCAAGTATGTATGCATGACAGTTATGCTATGCTTAAATCTCGGTAAATATAAGTGTAGCACCCTACAAGGTAGGTGCCAGGTAAAGTGTAGTAGGCCTTGACTGCTTATCAGTGGGGCCATGATTTTCAGCTAGGTTGTCATGGTTCCCAGGTGTGGCTGTTGAGACTGGGGAGTCTCCCCACTGTACTCAATGAGGGTTCTCATTGGGCAGTGGAGGAAACCCGGTTAATGGCTCACCCAGGCTTGTATCTATCCCAGGAGGGCAACAGCATTCTGGGAGTGGGTATAAGTTTGAGGGGAGCACATGATGCAGCGTCTTTGGCGGGAAGCAGAGTTCCAGGAGGGAGAGTACGGCTGTCTCTCCTCCTGTCAAGAGGAATTTAGTATCCCGGGCGGTTTGCCTGTGGGGAAAGAGGGCTGAGCTGAGCTGCAGTGTAGTGCAGAGTGTGCTGAGGACCAGCAGAGCTGAGAGGGGTCAAGTTTCAGGAAAGCATTCCCAGTCGCAAGTACTGCAAACTGCCCCTGGGGGTCTGCCTAGTGAGAGGGGACCATTCCGGAGAAGGTCAGAGGGATCCAGGAGCTAGCTAGCTAGTGCAGGAAGAGTAAAATGGGGGGCCAATGTTGACCCTGAAGAGTAAAGGGGGTTGGGCCCTGACGTATTCAGTGTACAGTGAAAGTGTACAGTGGAAGTGTACAGCGTGCAGTGTACAGTGTTGAGAGTTGCAGCAGCAGTGTTACTAAAGGCTACCTCAATCACGGAGGGAGCAGTGTCAGGGACTTTTGAGCTAACCAGAGTGTCAGAAGTCAGTCTTCAGTACAGTACGAGCAAGTCAGTGATTTCAAGCGCCAGCAAGCGTTGGTCGGCATTCAGCCGGGGTCAAGTCAGCGCTAAAAGACATTTTCACAAAGTGTCCCGATTCGTACCTAGTTGAGCCAGAGGAGTATCCTACTCATTCCCTTCTCCCATCCCCATATAAAATAAACAAAACAAAACCAAGGTGCCTGACTGTTCATTGTCTCAGATCTCACACTTGGGCATTCATCTTAAATGGACTGTTAATGTTACCGGTGACCATGGCAGACCCATGTCAGGCCCAATGCCTGGAAATCCTGCTACATAAGTTTTACCACACCAGTGGGATTTTTGGCAAAAATGGCACACATAGGGGTACATTTATAAAAATATTTGCAGTGTGAATGTCTCAGGATTTGTGCTTCACAAAAAATTCTAGTAATGTTTGTAACATACTGTCACATACCAGGAGATGGAGCCTGACGTGGAGAAGAAGGCAATCTCTTACAGCTCTGGCCTGGTACCTCTGATGATGTAAACAGGAGGCACGGAAGCCTGGAGTGGCATGAGTGCCTAGAAGTTCAGATGGTGAAGGCTGCAGAGGTGAGGTCTGTGCATACTTGGATGCAGGCTGGATCATGATACGGGGCAGCAGGTGATGACAGGCTGGCGGGTGGCAGACAGCAGGTACTTGACAGACTGGCGGGTCACATGCAGCAAATGCTTAGCAGGCTGGCAGGTCACAGGCAGCAGGCACTTGGCAGGCTGGCAGGAAGCAGACAGCAGATATAAGGATGGCCGGTCACAAAGCAGGGTCAGGCAAGCTGAGTCGATAACTAGCAGGCATGTCAGGAACAGAGCAGAAGGCAGCACAGTAGTTAGGTTCAGGCTGGAGTTGGCAACGGCAAACAGGCAGAGGGAAAAAGCAGAGACGGGGTTAAAGAGCAAGGCAGGGGGTCGGTTCAGGGGGTCGGTTCAGGCAGAGTACAATTGTGGTCAGACGGATAAGGACAGCAACAGAGTTTAAACACCAGGAACAGGTAGCAGAGCGCTGTAGACCATAAGTCAAGGTCCTACTGCAGCAGAGGTGTTTATATAGCCCACTTGGCGCCACCTAGTGGTGGGTGTGAACGCTGGTGCATGCGCGCGTTCGCGTGTCAACGCGTTTACGTGTGAACAGGAATTCTCTGTTAATGGGCTTGGCTTATAGGCTTTCTCCATCTACACATAACTACGTATGTGCCGGGGCTTACTTCTTCTTCCCTGACACATGTGTGCAATGTCAGTTTCTATTTGTTTCCTTTCACATGGCAAGTGTAACATTCCCTAACATTTGATCCCAAGAGAAAAAAAGCCTAAAAGCAAAACTTATTTTAGTTTTGGAAAGATTAGAGAGGAATTAGAACACCTATGTATTTTATTGCAGTCAGTGCCCCTGTTAGGGAGGTAGACCATCTTTATTTGTTCTGTTTGCCATTATCATTGAAAGTGAGTGTAAAAAAAAATCCCACATTTTGGGTTGTGTCCAAAAAGTAATAGAGAGAAAATCTTCCAAACAGGGAGACCAGTTCTGGTGACCTGGGGTTGGGGGGTTGGGGCCCCCAGGGGAATCCCTTAATTTGCAGGGATTTCCTCTCACTTCCTGTTTTGGCTATGGAACAGGAAGTGAAGGTCCTACTTTAATAACCTTTAACCAGAAGAGTTAAAGAGCTGAAGCGGACTGTCATATTCTAATAAGGCAGATTTACCCCCCTGGTTTCTTCAGGCTGTGTGTGTGTGGGCCTTTAAGACTGCTTCCAGCAGAGGTCAGCCTCTCACAGGAAATAGAAGGACAGGATTGTGTGAAATGTAGTTTTGAACTGTGAGCAGACTGTTTGGATTGCAGAGGAAACTACAATCCCATGATGCAACGGGGGAAAGGGAGGATCAGGGAGAGCTTCTAGCTACAGACACACTCTCTCTTAGCTTCCGACACTCAAGGAGGACAGATCAGCCTATAGGTGTGCTGAGACACAGACTGTGTTTGAGGCCTAGTTCATGAGGCTTCAGCAGCGCAGATGTTGGTGTTCGCACAGCAGTGGATGTTACAGCGGAGTAACTGGCCGGGTGTGGAGGATTGCTGAACAAGGACACTGACGGATTAGGTGAGAGATATCTGATTGCAACACACACTGTAATTGATAGAAACAAAGCAAGGAAAGGCCTGTGACACAGTTTAGCTTGGACAGAGAACTGCACTGGTCATAGGACGGTTGCCACCGGACACTGTAGGGTTGATTAGTGCGTGGCAGATTATTATAAGGCCTCACCTCATACATTCAACTTTCCCAGATGGTACATCTATTTAAATGAGTACAGAAGCCTATTTTTCCTTATAGTTTGGATTACAGTTAATCGTTACTTTGCAGTGGATTACAATTGATTGTTACCTCTACAGTGGATTACAAGTGATATTTACCTTTAGAGTGGATTACAAATAGGGATCATTGGATGACCAATGATCCCTTGGCCGGCAGAGACTAGCAAGGCCTTGCTCATTCAGGAGACTCTTGCAATCTAAAGTAAAGGGGGCCCCCATAGGATACAGAGTGCACTCTGTTAGATAGCCTAGCATTAGGTTAATAGAGTCACTGATATAAGTTAGATAAATTGCAGCGCTTTTCTTTATCACAGTTAAACACTATTTCTGTGGTCACCCTCACAATTCATTTGAGGGAGGATTTATTGATAGATTGATACATCAGTCCTCAATTATAATAGCATAAATTCATAATATATATGTGCATTGGTGTTTGCTTTATTAGATCGTGAGTAGGGTTGAGCGGACACCTAGATGTCCGTGTTCGACGGGTTCGGCCGAACTTTAAAAAAAAGTCCGGGTCCGTGTCCCGGACTTTTACCGAACTTTTCCCGGACACCGAACCCCATTGAAGTCAATGGGGACCCGAACTTTAAGGCACTAAAATGGCTCTAAAACACCAATGGAAAGAGCTAGAGTGCTGCAAATGGCAGCAAAACGTAGTTAAGAGCATGGCAAGTGTGGATAGGGAAATAAATTAAAACAACAAAAAAAAAACAGAAAAATAAAACAATGTTCTTCATCTCTGAAGGACGAGGCCCATAAGGAGTAGGAGGGAGGTTGAGGTGGTGGTGGATGTGGCGGTGTCATAGGCGTGCGCACAGGGTGTGCCTGGTGTACCTGGGCACACCCTAATCACCTAGGGCACATAGCATTATCGCTCTGTTTGCCAGTGAGGAGATGGGAAAGATCTCCCTTGCACCTGCTCTGCTCTATTTCTCTTTGCCAGCAGGGAGAGTAATGTATCGGGGCCATGTACATGTAGGCAAACACATGCATGTGTATTTCAACTTTGGGGTGCACACCCTAATGCAATAGGCTGCGCACACCTATGGGCGGTGTAGGTGGAAGCGGCGGTGGAGGAGGACCAGGGCCGGATTAAGAGCATCATGGTCTTGGTGCTGAGGATTTTGAAGGGCCTTAAGGGCCGTGCCTTGGCATGCACCCAGAGGAGGAAGGGTGCAGCCATGCATGCCTAATTCAACATGGGATGCTGTCTCTGAAGCCCATAAACACATCCATGCATCGGCAACTGTCCCTCCTTGTCCGGCCTTCGCGCTGTGTGGGGAGGTTCTGAGGGTGCTGCCTGGGGAAGCGAGCATAGAGGCCAGACTTCTGTGTTTACAAGTGACAGAAGAGCGGTCACAGTGAATATGGCCAACCCGGGGCCTATATAAAAGGTAGGGGCCTGCATGGAGCTGCAGCTCCAATAGCCCCTACGTTAATCTGGCCCTGAGGAGGAGGACGAGGTAGCCAACACTGCTTCTTTTCACAAATTTTAAATGAGGGTACACCCCAAAAGAGTGAGAAAGAGCAAAAATGGAACAATGGCTGGGTAAGGTCGGTATCCATTGCTATTCTGCACAAGGTACGGAAAAGTCCCGTGGAATCCATGCCTGGTTCATTTTAATGAACGTGAGCTTGTCCACATTGTCTCTGGACAGGCGGCTGCGCTTGTCTGTTATAACACCCCCAGCCGTGCTAAATACCCGTTCAGATAATACACTGGCTGCAGGGCACGCCAGCACCTCCAAGGCGTAAAGGGCAAGCTCAGGCCATGTGCCCAATTTGGAGACCCAGAAGTTGAAGGGGGCAGACCCCTCATTCACTACATGTAGGCGTGTGCACACATACTGCTCCACCATGTTGGTAAAATGCTGCCTCCTGCTAAGACGTTCCATCTGAGCTGCTGGTGCTGCTGTTTGTTGTGGCGTGCTGACAAAGCTTTTCCACATTTCGGCCATGCTAACCCTGCCTTCTGAGGTGCTGGCGGTGCCCTGGTTGAGTTGGCGACCTCCTCCTCCTCTGCCTTGTGCTTCCACTGTGGCCCCGCTGTCAGATGGGAATGCCAGCAGCATCGCGTCTACCAGCGTGTGCTTGTACTCGCGCATCTTGCGATCGCGCTCCAGTGAGTGAATTAAGGACGGTACGTTGTCCTTGTAATGGGGATCCAGCAGCGTGGCCACCCAGTAATCAGCACAAGTTAGAATGTGGGCAACTCGGCGGTCGTTGTGGAGACACTGCAGCATGTAATCGCTCATGTGTGCCAGGCTGCCCAGAGGCGACGAAAGGCTGTCCTCTGTGGGAGGTGTATCGTCCGTGTCCTCTGTATCCCCCCAGCCACGCACCAGTGATGGCCATGAGCTGGCCTGGGTGCCACCCTGCTGTGAACATGGTTCCATCTCCTCCTCCAGCTCCTCCTCCTCCTCATCCTCCTCATCCTCCAGAACTGTGCCCCTGCTGGACAATTGTGTCCCTGGCGTTTGTGTGTGCAGGAACCCACCCTCGGAGCCCCTTGCGAATGACTGCCCTGAAAGCCTTTGAAATGTTACCTCTTCATCCTCCTCCTCCTCATCCTGTGCCACATCCTCTTCCATCATCGCCCGAATTGTTTTTTCAAGGAGGCATAGAAGTGGGATAGTTAAGCTGAGAACGGCGTCATTGCCACTGGCCATGTTGGTGGAGTACTCAAAACAGCGCAACAAGGCACACAGGTCTCGCATGGAGGCCCAGTTATTGGTGGTGAAGTGGTGCTGTTCCGCAGAGCGACTCACGCGTGCGTGCTGCAGCTGAAACTCCACTATGGCCTGCTGCTGCTCGCACAGTCTTTCCAGCATGTGCAAGGTGGAGTTCCACCTTGTGGGCACGTCACATATGAGGCGGTGAGCGGGAAGGCCGAAGTTACGCTGCAGCGCTGCCAGGCGAGCAGCAGCAGGGTGAGAACGCCGAAAGTGCGCACAAACGGCCCGCACTTTCTGCAGCAGCTCTGACATATCGGGGTAGTTTTTAAGGAACCTCTGCACCACCAAATTCAGCACATGCGCCAGGCAAGGGATGTGCGTCAAACCGGCTAGGCCCAGAGCTGCTATGAGATTTCTCCCGTTATCGCACACCACCAGGCCGGGCTTGAGGCTCGCTGGCAGCAACCACTCATTTGTTTGCTGTTCCATGCTCCTCCACAACTCCTGCGCGGTGTGTGGTTTGTCCCCCAAACAGGCAAGTTGTAAAACTGCCTGCTGTCGTTTACCCCTGGCCGTGCTGAAGTTGGTGGTGAAGGTGTTACGCTGTCCGGATGAGGAGGCGGTAGAGGATGAGGAAGCGGAGTAGGAGGAGTTAGGAACAGGAGGCAAACTGAAGCGCCCTGCAATCCTCGGTGGTGGAAGGACATGCGCCAAATTGCTATCCGCCTCAGGCCCATCCGCCACTGCATTTACCCAGTGTGCCGTTAGGGAGATATAACGCCCCTGACCGTGCTTACTGGTCCACGTATCGGTAGTTAGGTGGAACTTGGCACAGATGGCGTTGCGCAGTGCACACCTGATTTTTTCCCCCACTTGGTTGTGTAGGGAAGGGATGGCTTGCCTGGAAAAGTAGTGGCGGCTGGGCACGACGTGCTGTGGGACAGCCACCGACATAAGGTTTTTAAAACTGTGCGTCTTCACCAGACGGAATGACAGCATTTCAAAGGCCAATAATTTTGAAATGCTGGCATTCAGGGCCAGGGATCGCGGGTGGGTAGGGGGGTACTTCCTCTTCCTCTCAAGTGTTTGGGAGATGGAAATCTGAACGCTTCCACGGGACATTGTGGAGATGGTTGTTGGTGACCCAGGTGGTGGTGTTGCTGACAGATCGTCTGTTTGCGGGGTGGCAGGTGCCGGTATCACTACAGATGTGGCTGGAGCGGCCGAGACTGCAGCAGAAGAGGAAGCAGGATGAGCCAGAGACGTTTCTTGGTTTTGAAGGTGTGTACTCCACTGCAGCTCGTGCTTTGCACTTAGATGCCTGATCATGCAGGTTGTGCTCAGGTTGAGAAGGTTTATGCCTCGCTTCAAGCTCTGATTGCACAGGGTGCAAACCACTCGTGTCCTGTCATCAGCACATTTTCTAAAGAACTTCCATGCTAGAGAACTCCTTTGAGCTGACTTTGGTGCGCTCGTTCCCTTGCTGCGTTGGGCAGTAGCGGGCGTAGTGTCTAGGGCACGGCCGCTCCGCTTCTGCACCCTGCTCCCTCTTCTGCTGTGCTGGTGGCTCTGTGCGACCACCGCCTCTTCCTCCAAACTACTCAGGTCACCTGCATGACGTTCATTCCATGTGAGGTCGAGGACCTCATCGTCCTCCACATCATCTTCCACCCAGTCTTCACCCCTGCCCTCCTTGTCGGTCTCCACAATGCTGAACGCCGCAGCAGTTGGCACCTGCGTTTCGTCATCATCGGAGACGTGCTGCGATGATCCTTGCATGTACTCATCTTGAGAAATAAGTGGTTGGGCATCGCTGCACTCAATCTCTTCCACTTCTGGGGCAGGGCTAGGTGGATGGCCCTGGGAAACCCTGCTGACAGAGTCATCAAAAAGAAGAAGAGACTGCTGTATGGCTTGGGGCTCAGACTGCTTGCCTGATTTGCAAGGGGGTGAGGTGAAAGACGGTTGGACATCGGCTGCAGGTGCCAACTGTGACCTTTCTGCAGTAGACTGGGTGGGAGACAATGTGAAGGAACTGGAGGCACTGTCAGCAGCAAACCAATCTACTATCGCCTCCACTTGTTCTGGCCTCATCACTTCTAGGGGCGTATGATGCCCTACCAAATACTGATGCAGGTTCTGTCGCCTACTCACACTTGAGGAAGGTGTTTCACTTGTGCGTGTAGCTGGCACAGATCGACCACGTCCTCTCCTTGCAACAGGAGCTCTAGCAGCAGCACCACCACGACCCAGGCCACGGCCCCTATTTGACGCTCTCCTCATATTTCTGAAATTTAAGATCTTGCCCTAGAAGGGTCTTTATTGAATAGCGGAACAAAAGAACAACAGTATCGCACGGGTGTATCTCACAGTCAAATATGCAAACTATGCCGCAATTTAATGTTTTTTACACCAAAAGGGTGTGTATTGAATAGCGGAATAGGATAAAAAACTGTGTATCTCACACGTACAAACACAGACTAGGCCCGATTAAATTTTTTCCTACCCTAAAGGGAGGATGAGGAAGAGGAGTATGGAACAGGCAGCACCCTCAAATCTTCAGAAGTATGAGATGAACCCCAAAAACTTGGAAAGGTGGATCTCACACGTACCGACACAGACTATTCCGCAATTTAATTGAGCCCCAAAGGTTTTTATTGAATAGCGGAATAGGAAATATGATCAAAAAAAAGTGTATGTTTTTCACATGTACAGAAGCACACTAGGCCCCAATTACTATTGTTTGTACACCTAAAAGGATGGATGAGGAAGAGGAGGAGGAGGAGTATAGAACAGGCAGCACCCTCAAAGCTTCAGAAGTATGAGATGAACCCCAAAAACTTGGAAAGGTGGATCTCACACGTACCGACACAGACTATTCCGCAATTTAATTGAGCCCCAAAGGTTTTTATTGAATAGCGGAATAGGAAATATGATCAAAAAAAAGTGTATGTTTTTCACACGTACAGAAGCACACTAGGCCCCAATTACTATTGTTTGTACACCTAAAAGGATGGATGAGGAAGAGGAGGAGGAGGAGTATAGAACAGGCAGCACCCTCAAAGCTTCAGAAGTATGAGATGAACCCCAAAAACTTGGAAAGGTGGATCTCACACGTACCGACACAGACTATTCCGCAATTTAATTGAGCCCCAAAGGTTTTTATTGAATAGCGGAATAGGAAATATGATAAAAAAAAAGTGTATGTTTTTCACACGTACAGAAGCACACTAGGCCCCAATTACTATTGTTTGTACACCTAAAAGGATGGATGAGGAGGAGGAGGAGTATAGAACAGGCAGCACCCTCAAAGCTTCAGAAGTATGAGATGAACCCCAAAAACTTGGAAAGGTGGATCTCACACGTACCGACACAGACTATTCCGCAATTTAATTGAGCCCCAAAGGTTTTTATTGAATAGCGGAATAGGAAATATGATCAAAAAAAAGTGTATGTTTTTCACACGTACAGAAGCACACTAGGCCCCAATTACTATTGTTTGTACACCTAAAAGGATGGATGAGGAGGAGGAGGAGGAGGAGGAGTATAGAACAGGCAGCACCCTCAAAGCTTCAGAAGTATGAGATGAACCCCAAAAACTTGGAAAGGTGGATCTCACACGTACCGACACAGACTATTCCGCAATTTAATTGAGCCCCAAAGGTTTTTATAGAATAGCGGAATAGGAAATATGATCAAAAAAAAGTGTATGTTTTTCACACGTACAGAAGCACACTAGGCCCCAATTACTATTGTTTGTACACCTAAAAGGATGGATGAGGAAGAGGAGGAGGAGGAGTATAGAACAGGCAGCACCCTGAAAGCTTCAGAAGTATGAGATGAACCCCAAAAACTTGGAAAGGTGGATCTCACACGTACCGACACAGACAATTCCGCAATTTAATTGAGCCCCAAAGGTTTTTATTGAATAGCGGAATAGGAAATATGATCAAAAAAAGTGTATGTTTTTCACACGTACAGAAGCACACTAGGCCCCAATTACTATTGTTTGTACACCTAAAAGTATGGATGAGGAGGAGGAGGAGGAGTATAGAACAGGCAGCACCCTCAAAGCTTCAGAAGTATGAGATGAACCCCAAAAACTTGGAAAGGTGGATCTCACACGTACCGACACAGACTATTCCGCAATTTAATTGAGCCCCAAAGGTTTTTATTGAATAGCGGAATAGGAAATATGATCAAAAAAAAGTGTATGTTTTTCACACGTACAGAAGCACACTAGGCCCCAATTACTATTGTTTGTACACCTAAAAGGATGGATGAGGAGGAGGAGGAGGAGGAGGAGTATAGAACAGGCAGCACCCTCAAAGCTTCAGAAGTATGAGATGAACCTCAAAAACTTGGAAAGGTGGATCTCACACGTACCGACACAGACTATTCCGCAATTTAATTGAGCCCCAAAGGTTTTTATTGAATAGCGGAATAGGAAATATGATCAAAAAAAAGTGTATGTTTTTCACACGTACAGAAGCACACTAGGCCCCAATTACTATTGTTTGTACACCTAAAAGGATGGATGAGGAGGAGGAGGAGGAGGAGGAGTATAGAACAGGCAGCACCCTCAAAGCTTCAGAAGTATGAGATGAACCCCAAAAACTTGGAAAGGTGGATCTCACACGTACCGACACAGACTATTCCGCAATTTAATTGAGCCCCAAAGGTTTTTATTGAATAGCGGAATAGGAAATATGATCAAAAAAAAGTGTATGTTTTTCACACGTACAGAAGCACACTAGGCCCCAATTACTATTGTTTGTACACCTAAAAGGATGGATGAGGAGGAGGAGGAGGAGGAGTATAGAACAGGCAGCACCCTCAAAGCTTCAGAAGTATGAGATGAACCCCAAAAACTTGGAAAGGTGGATCTCACACGTACCGACACACACTGTTCCGCAATTTAATTGAGCCCCAAAGGTTTTTATAGAATAGCGGAATAGGAAATATGATAAAAAAAAGTGTATGTTTTTCACACGTACAGAAGCACACTAGGCCCCAATTACTATTGTTTGTACACCTAAAAGGATGGATGAGGAGGAGGAGGAGGAGGAGTATAGAACAGGCAGCACCCTCAAAGCTTCAGAAGTATGAGATTGTATTCACTGTACCCCACAAAGATTGTGATCACTGTACCCCACAAAGATTGTGTTCACTGTACCCCACAAAGGTTTTGTTCACTGCACCCCACAAAGATTGTGTTCACTGCACTCCAAAAGGATTGTCTTCACTGCACCCCACAAAGATTGTGTTCACTGTACCCCACAAAGGTTTTGTTCACTGCACCCCACAAAGATTGTGTTCACTGTACCCCACAAAGGTTTTGTTCACTGCACCCCACAAAGATTGTGTTCACTGTACCCCCCAAAGATTTTGTTCACTGCACCCCACAAGGATTGTCTTCACTGCACCCCACAAGGATTGTCTTCACTGCACCCCACAAAGATTGTGTTCACTGCACCCCACAAAGATTTTGTTCACTGCACTCCAAAAGGATTGTCTTCACTGCACCCCACAAAGATTGTGTTCACTGTACCCCACAAAGGTTTTGTTCACTGCATCCCACAAAGATTGTGTTCACTGTACCCCACAAAGGTTTTGTTCACTGCACCCCACAAAAATTGTGTTCACTGTACCCCCCAAAGATTTTGTTCACTGCACCCCACAAGGATTGTCTTCACTGCACCCCACAAGGATTGTCTTCACTGCACCTCACAAAGATTGTGTTCACTGTACCCCACAAAGGTTGTGTTCACTGCACCCCACAAATGTTTTGTTCACTGCACCCCACAAAGATTGTGTTCACTGCACCCCACAAAGGTTTTGTTCACTGCACCCCACAAAGATTGTGTTCACTGTACCCCACAAAGATTGTGTTCACTGTACCCCACAAAGGTTTTGTTCACTGCACCCCACAAAGATTGTGTTCACTGTACCCCAAAAAGGTTGTGTTCACTGTACCCCACAAAGGTTTTGTTCACTGCACCCCACAAAAATTGTGTTCACTGTACCCCCCAAAGATTTTGTTCACTGCACCCCACGAGGATTGTCTTCACTGCACCCCACGAGGATTGTCTTCACTGCACCCCACAAGGATTGTCTTCACTGCACCTCACAAAGATTGTGTTCACTGTACCCCACAAAGGTTGTGTTCACTGCACCCCACAAAGGTTTTGTTCACTGCACCCCACAAAGATTGTGTTCACTGCACCCCACAAAGGTTTTGTTCACTGCACCCCACAAAGATTGTGTTCACTGTACCCCACAAAGATTGTGTTCACTGTACCCCACAAAGGTTTTGTTCACTGCACCCCACAAAGATTGTGTTCACTGTACCCCACAAAGGTTGTGTTCACTGCACCCCACAAAGGTTTTGTTCACTGCACCCCACAAAGATTGTGTTCACTGCACCCCACAAAGATTGTGTTCACTGTACCCCACAAAGGTTTTGTTCACTGCACCCCACAAAGATTGTCTTCACTGCACCCCACAAAGATTGTGTTCTCTGTACCCCACAAAGATTTTGTTCACTGCAACCCACAAGGATTGTCTTCACTGCACCCCACAAGGATTGTCTTCACTGCACCTCACAAAGATTGTGTTCACTGTACCCCACAAAGGGTGTGTTCACTGCACCCCACAAAGGTTTTGTTCACTGCACCCCACAAAGATTGTGTTCACTGCACCCCACAAAGGTTTTGTTCACTGCACCCCACAAAGATTGTGTTCACTGTACCCCACAAAGATTGTGTTCACTGTACCCCACAAAGGTTTTGTTCACTGCACCCCACAAAGATTGTGTTCACTGTACCCCACAAAGGTTGTGTTCACTGTACCCCACAAAGGTTTTGTTCACTGCACCCCACAAAAATTGTGTTCACTGTACCCCCCAAAGATTTTGTTCACTGCACCCCACGAGGATTGTCTTCACTGCACCCCACAAGGATTGTCTTCACTGCACCCCACAAGGATTGTCTTCACTGCACCTCACAAAGATTGTGTTCACTGTACCCCACAAAGGTTGTGTTCACTGCACCCCACAAAGGTTTTGTTCACTGCACCCCACAAAGATTGTGTTCACTGCACCCCACAAAGGTTTTGTTCACTGCACCCCACAAAGATTGTGTTCACTGTACCCCACAAAGATTGTGTTCACTGTACCCCACAAAGGTTTTGTTCACTGCACCCCACAAAGATTGTGTTCACTGTACCCCACAAAGATTGTGTTCACTGCACTCCAAAAGGATTGTCTTCACTGCACCCCACAAAGATTGTGTTCACTGTACCCCACAAAGATTTTGTTCACTGCACTCCAAAAGGATTGTCTTCACTGCACCCCACAAAGATTGTGTTCACTGTACCCCACAAAGGTTTTGTTCACTGCACCCCACAAAGATTGTGTTCACTGTACCCCACAAAGGTTTTGTTCACTGCACCCCACAAAGATTGTGTTCACTGTACCCCACAAAGGTTTTGTTCACTGCACCCCACAAAGATTGTGTTTACTGTACCCCACAAAGGTTGTGTTCACTGCACCCCACAAAGGTTTTGTTCACTGTACCCCACAAAGGTTTTGTTCACTGCACCCCACAAAGGTTTTGTTCACTGCACCCCACAAAGATTGTGTTCACTGTACCCCCCAAAGATTTTGTTCACTGCACCCCACAAGGATTGTCTTCACTGCACCCCACAAGGATTGTCTTCACTGCACCCCACAAAGATTGTGTTCACTGTACCCCACAAAGATTTTGTTCACTGCACCCCACAAAGATTGTGTTCACTGTACCCCACAAAGATTTTGTTCACTGCACTCCAAAAGGATTGTCTTCACTGCACCCCACAAAGATTGTCTTCACTGTACCCCATAAAGGTTTTGTTCACTGCACCCCACAAAGATTGTGTTCACTGTACCCCACAAAGGTTTTGTTCACTGCACCCCACAAAGATTGTGTTCACTGTACCCCACAAAGATTGTGTTCACTGTACCCCACAAAGGTTTTGTTCACTGCACCCCACAAGGATTGTCTTCACTGCACCCCACAAGGATTGTCTTCACTGCACCCCACAAAGATTGTGTTCACTGTACCCCACAAAGATTTTGTTCACTGCACCCCACAAAGATTGTGTTCACTGTACCCCACAAAGATTTTGTTCACTGCACTCCAAAAGGATTGTCTTCACTGCACCCCACAAAGATTGTGTTCACTGTACCCCACAAAGGTTTTGTTCACTGCACCCCACAAAGATTGTGTTCACTGTACTCCACAAAGATTGTGTTCACTGTACCCCACAAAGATTGTGTTCACTGTACCCCACAAAGGTTTTGTTCACTGCACCCCACAAAGATTGTGTTCACTGTACCCCACAAAGGTTGTGTTCACTGCACCCCACAAAGGTTTTGTTCACTGCACCCCACAAAGATTGTGTTCACTGCACCCCACAAAGGTTTTGTTCACTGCACCCCACAAAGATTGTGTTCACTGTACCCCACAAAGATTGTGTTCACTGTACCCCACAAAGGTTTTGTTCACTGCACCCCACAAAGATTGTGTTCACTGTACCCCACAAAGGTTTTGTTCACTGCACCCCACAAAGATTGTGTTCACTGTACCCCACAAAGATTGTGTTCACTGTACCCCACAAAGGTTTTGTTCACTGCACCCCACAAAGATTGTGTTCACTGTACCCCACAAAGGTTGTGTTCACTGCACCCCACAAAGGTTTTGTTCACTGCACCCCACAAAGATTGTGTTCACTGCACCCCACAAAGGTTTTGTTCACTGCACCCCACAAAGATTGTGTTCACTGTACCCCACAAAGGTTTTGTTCACTGCACCCCACAAAGATTGTGTTCACTGTACCCCACAAAGGTTGTGTTCACTGCACCCCACAAAGGTTTTGTTCACTGAACCCCACAAAGATTGTGTTCACTGCACCCCACAAAGATTGTGTTCACTGCACCCCACAAAGATTGTGTTCACTGTACCCCACAAAGGTTTTGTTCACTGCACCCCACAAAGATTGTGTTCACTGTACCCCACAAAGATTGTGTTCACTGTACCCCCCCAAAGATTTTGTTCACTGCACCCCACAAAGATTGTGTTCACTGTACCCTCCCAAAGATTTTGTTCACTGCACCCCACAAGGATTGTCTTCTCTGCACCCCACAAAGATTGTGTTCACTGTACCCCCCAAAGATTTTGTTCACTGCACCCCACAAGGATTGTCTTCACTGCACCCCACAAGGATTGTCTTCACTGCACCCCACAAAGATTGTGTTCACTGTACCCCCACAAAGGTTTTGTTCACTGCACCCCACAAAGATTTTGTTCACTGCACTCCAAAAGGATTGTGTTCACTGCACCCCAAAAAGATTGTGTTCACTGCAGCCCACACACAGAAAAATGGATGTGGATCACTGACACCTGCCTATCTCCTATCCCACACCACACAGCAATATCGATTGTAGTTTGTAGAACACAGTTTCCCTAAAATTCAGCAGACTCTGTCCCTAACAGGATTGAGAAGAGATCGTAGATCAGGAGAACTAAGTGCAGACCCCACCCCACACAGCAATATCGATTGTAGTTTGTAGAACACTCTGACCCTAAAATTCAGCAGCAGCCTCACCCCAACAGGATTGAGAAGAGATCGTAGATCAGGATTGAGTGCAGACCCCACCCCCCACACAGCAATATCGATTGTAGTTTGCAGAAGACACTGACCCTATAATTCAGCAGACTCTATCCCTAAAATGCCTACAACTCGCCCTGCCTAAACACTCCGACCTGTCCCTCAATTCTATCCGGACACAAATGGTTTTTTCCTGCCTATCTTTCCCTAATCAGCAGCCAGCACGTTGATGTGTGCTCTGTCCCTGATCTAAGCAGCATAATGACGCCGCTGCGGCTGCCTCGAACTTATAAAGACTTGGTCACATGCTTCAGACGGCCAATCACAGCTACTGAGACATTTGCAGGCATGGCTGGGATGGCTTAAGGCACACCAGTTAAACGATTGTTGATTGGCTGTTGAAAGCCCGCCATGAAAAGAGCGCCAAAGCATGCAAAACCCGGAAATAAAACGACCGAACACGGATTTTTACCCGAATATACAGTAAAGTGTCCGTGTTCGTGTTCGGGTAACAAAAATCCAATTATTCGGTACGAACACGAATAATACAGTCCGTGTTCGCTCAACACTAATCGTGAGTGCTGAATCTTATGCAACTCTGGGTTGAGAATTCAGGATCTTCCATTTGGTTCTCTTTATCTTTGAATTCCTGTCGTGTTGATTTGTAACTGCTACACTTTAATTGTCCAGTAAACTGTTAAACTGGTGCTTCATTGTGTCTAAGTGTATTCTTAAAAGCGCATAAACCCAGAAAATCACCAGGTGTGCCAGAGGGGTGGAGCTTGATCTTGGGGGTTGAAAGGCAGAGCAAGGGACCTGTTTTACTTCAGCGGCTCCTGAGGGGGTAGCACTACAGAACATTGCAAGGAAAAGAGAAATGAGCCTAACCCTATAGGCTTCATACATTCAATCAGAAAAGGAAATAATATGAAAAAGACCCCAGCACTGTGTACAAAATGTATGGGAATTCCTGTGCGCACTGATAGTGTAATAATTCAGCTACTAAGGTTTCCTTCAGACGAGTGCTGACACCCATCCTGCTTTCAGGTTCCCTTTGTTATTGCACCTTCACCTGCCCGGGGCTGTGCACAGGCAACCTGTGGAGGTGGATAGCGATTCAGCGGCTGCATAGACACAGCTGGATGTCAAAATGTAAAATGCGGGCAGGAGAGGGCACACTGATCCAAATGCACACTGCCTGCTTGTCTGGACAAAGCCTAAAGAGAGTGAATGGCTATAAAGAATCTTTACAATGTTGCAGAGATGGAACTTTATTTTTAACTTACGCTTAGGGGATCTGTTGCTTCTCTCTGAAGGTGTTTATTCAGGTACACTTGTTGAACAATGGAGTTGTTCTCCGTAGTTATTACTGTTGACCACTAGGTGGCGATCAGGTGCACAAAGTCCAGAGTGAGAGTAATAAAATTATTAGGACACAATTTTTCCTCCTTGATCTGTTGTTCTTTTTATTATCATACAGGATTTATATAGCACCGACAGTTCACCTTTTGAAGAAAATAAAAAAATGCACATTTTTTGTAGGTTAAAAAATTTGCATTTAATATTTTATTTTCTAAGAAGCCTGCAGAGCATTGCATCAGCGATCAGCAGATCACAGGTGCAATGGCTGGCTCCTGCAGACTATCAGAATGTCTGTCTGCCCACACCTTGGATACGGACAGGCAGTTACTTGAGGGATGGAAGATCATGATCTACGAGTGCTCACTGGTCCCTTGTAGTTCATTGAGAACTACAAGTAGTCAGCTGCAATGGCTGACAGTACATGTATCTCAAATAACAGCAAAGAAAAATTCAAAGCTCACTTACCAGCCAGCCTGCAACAAACCGAATTGCCCCGGTAACATTAAAACCAGGGGTTTAGTTTGCAAACATTTTCAAATATATACGTAAGCTGCTGCAGCCACTTCACAGCACCCCAGTGCACTTCAGTCCTAACTCTATCATTCTGAGAGTCTCCAAAGTCAAGCACATATATAATAATGGATAGATTAAGGGCAGATATGCCTGGAGGGAGCCCACCTCTCCTTTACCACCTGCTTCCCAAGCCTATTCTGACACTTCACTCGTATATGTAAAAATCTACTTTTTTTGCCAGAAAATTACTAAGAACCCCCAAACATTATACATTTTTTTTTTAGCAGAGACCCTATAGAATAAAATAGTGTGTGTTGCAATTTTTATGTCACACGGTATTTGCGCAGCGGTTAACCACTTGCCGACCAGCCGCCACACATTTACTGTGACAGGTCAGCTCTATCACGCGAAACAACGTACCTGTATGTCGTTTCGTGTAATGGCCAGAGGAGGAGCGAATTAGCGGGTACGGCGGACGTGAGACGTGATGTCCGCCGGCGACCTGTAACTGCTCCGCAAAGAGACAGATGTAAACAAGGCAGACCGTCGTTCTGTCACAGATGAACACCTGTGTCCTGCTATTTATTGGCTTCCCAGTCTTAGTCCGTAGGATTGGTTCAATATTGAGTTGGCCCACCCTTTGTAGCTATAACAGCTTCAACTCTTCTGGGAAGGCTGTCCACAAGGTTCAGGAGTGTGTCTATGGGAAGGTTTGACCATTCTTCCAGAGGCACATTTGTACGGGTAGGCACTGATGGTGCATTGAAAGCCTGGCTTGCAGTCTGTGCTTTAATTCATCCCAAAGATATTCTATCAGGTTGAGATCAGGACTCTGTGCAGGCCAGTCAAGTTTCTCCACCCCAAACTCGCTCATCCATGTCTTTATGGACCTTGCTTTGTGCACTGATCCAAATCATTTGGTGGAAGGGGAATTATGGGGTGGTATTGTTTTTCATGGGTTGGGCTTGGCCCCTAAGTTCCAGTGAAGTAAATTTTTATTTTGAGCTATTTCATGCTCCCAACTTTGTGGGAACAGTTTGGGGATGGCCCCTTCCTGTTGCAACATGACTGCGCACCAGTGCACAAAGCAAGGTCCATAAAGACATGGATGAGTGAGTTTGGGGTGGAGGAACTTGATTGACCTGCACAGAGTCCTGACCTCACCCTGATAGAACACCTTTGGGATGAATTCGAGCGGAGACTGCGAGCCAGGCCTTCTAGTCCAACATCAGTGCCTGACCTCAAAAATGCACTTCTGGAAGAATGGTCAAACATTTCTATAGACACACTCCTAAATGAGTATAGGCTCGTACAGCATGAATGAGGCATTTGTTTACGCATCTGGGGCTGTGTGCAGGCAGCCTATGTTAGTGAATGGTGATGCAGCTGCTGTACAGACACAACCAAACATCCAAGTCTGACAGGTGTGCAGGGATAGGTGCACGGCCAAAAGGGAAGACAGTGTGCCTCCAGGGCCACGCACCAGCCAAATTTGGATGTGCAGGTGTGTCTGTACAGCAGCTGCATTCCATCACCACTAGCGATCACAAGAAGTTTGTGTTTTCTAGCATTTGCATGATCTACTAAGCCTGTGTGACCTCTCTTAAAATCAGTTCTTATCAGGCTACCCTTAAATAATAGAAGGCATTTTTGGCAGGTTGTACTTTCGAAGAATCCTATTCGGTCAGTGCAAAGCAAGTTAGACTTTGCTGTAACTCTTTTAGGGCTTATTTACATGTGAGGTTGGGGGGACAGTAAAACCCTGTGGTGGAGCCATGAATGTGGTACCCCCAAACACTACACTATTTAGCTGCAGAGGCAGCAGCTGGGGGTGTAACACATGCCGTGACTGTAACAGAACCATGACCCCACAATGTGCTTGTGTGCTTCCATCAGAATACCGCTTCCTTCAGTCTTGAACATAGATATCAGATATTCTAGCCACCCCCATACAAAACTAGCCGAGAATAGCTTATCTAAGATCTGGAACATTTATTGAACAAACTCACACCGAACATATACCCCACCAAGTCATGGGCCTGATTACATTATCCTATGCAGACGAAATTGTGTACAGCAATATAATTAACATATCTAAGGAACAACCAACACAAACAGTATTCTACTTTTACACTAGCAACTAATAGATGACAATTAACTAGCAGACTTGCCGTCATAGAGCTCCCGAAGTACAATATACATTATTATTAGTATACATCCCCACAGTAGACAATAGTTGAGTTAATCAGCACAATCAACAATGTGTGGAAGACAGGTGGTTTAGCTGATGACATTAGCAACTGTAATGAGTCTGACGGTGTGGAGCAGTCCTCTATTGGCAATAGGCAGCTAGGCCTTTAACATGGATCCTAGGCCTAGAGTCCCAGAGTCTGTGTGTCTTGGGGAGATGTGGACTTGAATCCAAAGTAACATTACTCCAAGGGTCCCCCCCAGCATACACAAACACATCCCCCCCACAAAGAGCAGTGTTCCCTCACAAGCCAGGGCCCATAGTCAGTAGGCAAGAGGCTAACCTGCAGTCCCCTCCAAAAGCCCCTGACCTGAGTGAGTTTGTCACAGCAACCATGATGCTTTGCTTCTTGGCTGCAGCTGGAATTGTACTCTCTGTTGCCTGCCAAATGTGACCCATTCAAGTGGGGCATGTGGTTGCGGAGTGCTTGTGCAGGAATTTAAAGGATTAGTGCAGGCAGTGGGGTGGTAATACAACGCCTCCTCACCACCTATCAAACACTCTCTGAAGAGATGGATACCATAGTAATAGGAGTTATGCAGTTTTTTTACACTAATATGGACATGACTTTTAAACGTGCTGTGAACATGAGAAGTTAGCTGGCAATTTTTGTGCCATTTGGATGTTATAGAAATAGCAGGAGTTATGCAGTTTGCTCTCGCTAATCTGGAAGTGACTTTTATATGTGCTGTAAACTCGATAAAGCTGCCTGTGTATTTGAGCTCTGGCAAAAAGACAAATTTTATTTCAAGGTCAGCCTACAACCTTCATTCTAGACATTAGCTCACCACTAGGTAAAGAGAAACTCTAAACTCAGTGAACTTTACATGGTTACCTATTGTATAATGCAATGCTTCTCTATGAAATAGCGAAGCATTGTTCAATAAAATATAATGTTTGAAAATAATGTCTAAGTTTACTTTACCACTTTAGCCATGGAAGGTTTTACCCCCTTAAAGTGATTTTAAAAGTATTTTTTTTTTTTTTTTAAATAACAAACATGTTATACTTACCTCCTATGTGCAGTTGGTTTTGCACAGAGCAGTCCAAATCCTCCTCTTCTGCTATCCTGGCCCATCCCTCCTGTCTAGTGCCCTGACCCGAGCTACAGCTCTGTGTATCCATTCAGACACGGAGCTGCATTTTGACTCCACCCCCTTCTCTCCTGATTGGCTAACTGACTTTGATTGACAGCCGCGGGAGCCAATGGTGCCACTGCTGTGTTTTAGAGAAATCAGGAGGTAGGGTCCCGGAGGGCAGAGGGACTTGTGGACATCACTGGACAGAGATGGGGCTCAGATAAGTATTAGGGGGTGCTGGGGAGGCTGCTACACACAGAAGGCTTTTTATCTTAATGCGTAGAAAGCATTAAGATGAAAAACCTTCTGCCTTAACAACTCCTTAAATGACCAGGCCATTTTTGCGATACGGCACTGCATTACTTCAACTGACAACTGCGCAGACGTACAATGCTGTACCCAAATATAATTTATGTCCTTTTTTTCCTCATAAATAGAGCTTTCTTTTGGTGCTATTTGATCACGTCTGCGTTTTTTCTTTTTTGCGCTATAAACAAAAGAATGCCGACAGTTTTGAAAAAAATATAGTGCCTTGCGAAAGTATTCGGCCCCCTTGAACTTTGCGATCTTTTGCCACATTTCAGGTTTCAAACATAAAGATATAAAACTGTAATTTTTTGTGAAGAATCAACAACAAATGGGACACAATCATGAAGTGGAACGAAATTTATTGGATATTTCAAACTTTTTTAACAAATAAAAAACTGAAAAATTGGGCGTGCAAAATTATTCAGCCCCCTTAACCACTTTACCACCGGAGGATTTTGCTGTCTTACGTCCAGGCCACTTTTTGCGATTCGGCACTGTGCGACTTTAACTGACAATTGCGCGGTCATGCAATGCCGTACCCAAACGAAATTTACATTCTTTTTTCCCACAAACAGAGCTTTCTTTTGGTGGTATTTGATCACCTGTGCGGTTTTTACTTTTTGCGCTATAAACAAAAAAAGAGTGAAAATTTTGAAAGAATAACAATATTTTTCACATTTTTTTACATGAAATTCCCCCCCAAAAAAAATGTAAAAATCTAAATTTTTTATCATTTTTTGCCAATTTGTTTTCTGCTACATATTTTTGGTAAAAAAAATCGCAATAAGCATATTTTGATTGGTTTGCGCAAAAGTTATTGCGTTTACTAACTAAGGGAAAGATTTCTGTCATTTTTGGTGTTTTTTTTTTAACGAGTAATGGCGGCGATCTGCGATTTTTTTTTTGCGGGACTGCGACATTGCGGCGGACAGATCGGACCCCTGACTGACATTTTTGACACTTTTTGGGGGTACCAGTGACATTACTACAGTAATCAGTGCTAAAAATATGCACTGTTACTGTAAAAAGGACACTGGCACCTTCTTGCACATGTTTGGTGTGTCCCCCAGGTGGCTTGTGGCAAACTTTAAATTACACTTTTTATGGATATCTTTAAGAAATGGCTTTCTTCTTGCCACTCTTCCATAAAGGCCAGATTTGTGCAGTATACCAGGGATTCCCAAACTACGGCCCTCCAGTTGTTCAGTAACTACAATTCCCATCATTCCTAGTCATGTATGTGAATGTCAAAGTTTTACAATGCCTCATGGGATGTGTAGTTCTGCAACAGCTGCAGGGCCGTAGTTTGGGAATCCCTGCAGTATACGACTGATTGTTGTCCTATGGACAGAGTCTCCCACCTCAGCTGTAGATCTCTGCAGTTCATCCAGAGTGATCATGGGCCTCTTGGCTGCATCTCTGATCAGTCTTCTCCTTGTATGAGCTGAAAGTTTAGAGGGACGGCCAGGTCTTCGTAGATTTGCAGTTGTCGGATACTCCTTCCATTTCAATATTATTGCTTGCACAGTGCTTCTTGGGATGTTTAAAGCTTGGGAAATCTTTTTGTATCCAAATCCGGCTTTAAACTTCTCCACAACAGTATTTTGGACCTGCCTGGTGTGTTCCTTGTTCTTCATGATGCTCTCTGCGCTTTAAACGGACCTCTGAGACTATCACAGTGCAGGTGCATTTATATGGAGACTTGATTACACACAGGTGGATTCTATTTATCATCATTAGTCATTTAGGTCAACATTGGATCAGAGATCCTCACTGAACTTCTGGAGAGAGTTTGCTGCACTGAAAGTAAAGGGGCTGAATAATTTTGCACGCCCAATTTTTCAGTTTTTTATTTGTTAAAAAAGTTTGAAATATCCAATAAATTTCGTTCCACTTCATGATTGTGTCCCACTTGTTGTTGATTCTTCACAAAAAATTACAGTTTTATATCTTTACGTTTGAAGCCTGAAATGTGGCAAAAGGTCGCAAAGTTGAAGGGGGCCGAATACTTTCACAAGGCACTGTATATATATTTTTTACTTTATGCTATAAAACACAGCCAATAAAAAAATTTAAAAAATCAAATTTATTCATCAATTTAGGCCAATATGTATTCTGCTACATATTTTTGGTAAAACAAAATTTTAATAAGTGCATATTGTTTGGTTTGCACAAAAGGTATAGCGTCTACAAACTATGGGATAGATTTATGGATTTTTTATTTACTAGAAATGACAGTGATCAGCGATTTGTAACAGGACTGCGACATTGTGGCGGACAAATATTACACTAAGGAACACTTTTTGGGGACCAGTGACACCAATACAGTGATCAGTGCTAAAATAAATGCACTGTCACTGTATACATGACATTGGCAGGGAAGGGGTTCACATCTGGGGAGATCAAAGGGTTAAATGTGCTCCTAGAAAGTGATTACTAACTGTGTGGGGGGGGGCCTACCTGGAGGAAGACAGAGATCTGTGCTTCTGCTAAGCAGAAACACAAGATCTCTATCTTCCTCTGTGACAGAAAGACAGTCAGTTTTGTGTATATAGACAAACCACCATTCTGCCTCTCCTCTGAACGATCAGTGGGTCCCAGCGGACAATCACAGCGGGAGCAGGTTGCCAGCTGCGTGCCCAGCCGCCCCAGACCCAAAGCACGAGCTGACAAACAGGTACCTCGGTTTGTGAAAGGTCCGCCCTGCAGCAGTATATCTCCGTGGGGCAGGCCTCAAGTGGTTAAAGACTTCCAGTCTGGGCCAATTTTGACATTTCTTACATCCATGTTTAGCATTTTTTTGCAAGAAAATTACTGAGAGCCCTCAAACAATATATATTTTCTGAGAGTGGAGGCCCTGGAGAATAAAATGGTGGTTGTTGTAATTTTTTATGTTGCGCAGCCATTTATTACTTAAATACACTTAGGGTGGTTCTAAAGTTTTCTCTGCATTAAGGTGAAAAACCTTCTGTGACCAACATCCCACCAGGAACCACCTCCCACTCCCAGGTAATTATCTGAGCCTGATATCAATTCAGCAGTGTGCCTGAGTTCAGTGGCTCTCTCCACTTTCTCTCTCCTCACTAGAAAGAGTGGCAGCAGCGGGAGCCATTAGCTTCTGCTGCTGTCAATCAAATCCTGTGACGAGGGAGTGGGGGAGGAGCCGTGTCGTGCTGTCTGTGTCTATGGATGCAGGCGGTGTGGTCCTGGATCGATCCCTCATGAGTGCCCCCTATAGGAAGTAGACAAAGTGGAGGAGCCAGGAGCACCAGCGAGGGGACCCCAGATGAGGATTAGGGCTGCTCTGTACAAAACGTTTGACGTTTATTATTTTAAATTAACTAAAATACTTTTTATTTAAACCTGTTCTTGCTTGTCTTACGCATATTTGTGGCCACTGGGCAGGTGAGCTTTAACACTGAGCAGCTTCATATACCATATGCCGGGGGTCAGCAACCTGTAGATTGCGATCTACCAGTAGATCGTGGCCAGGTGAATGGTAGATCGCGGACTAGACTTGTTGACCCACCACCCTAGAGCATCAAACAGAGTGCAATGCAGAGGGACTACTTGTAAAGTTAGAGCTGTAGCAGGGAGCAGGAGCCACAAAAGCCGATGCCTCTTCTGTAGTACTGGCTCCTGTCCCATGAGGAGTGATACCAACCAGTGGCGGCCGGTGTGTTGGGGGCGCAGGGGCGCCGCCCCCCATCCATGCATCCGGCCCCCTAATCTACATGCAGGGCGCGGGACGCATGGAGTTCAATGGGCTTTTTTTTTTTGCATCACCTGTTTAGAGCCAGAGGCTCTAATAGGCTTCAGCAAAGGGTGGACCCGGGGCACAGAGAATTCCCCCCCGAGCCCACCCATTGTGTGACAATAGCGAATGAAAATTCGCTATTGTCCCATGGATCCTCCTCCTGGCCAATCAGGAAGCGGGTCCGATACGCGCTTCCTGATTGGCCGAAAGGCAAACCCCATGCCATTGGCAAGGGAGGGCCGGAGTCGGTGTGTCCCCCGCCGGAGCCGCCATCCCTGCTCTATGCCGGAGCTGCAGTGTCCGCAAGCAACAAGCGCAGCTGAAGCACAAGCTGAGGGAACTACCGGCCCTGCTGAGGAGCGGCCTGAGCCTGAGGAGATGGAGCTCCGTCTATGGACCGTCACCTGCCCTGTCCGAGCATGACGACACCAACCCTGCCAATTGAGCGGCGAGTGCTCGCAGTGTGTCCGGGAACCGGGGGGGGGGTCCGACACTGCATTGAAAGGGAGCACAATGGCATCTCTGCATTGAAAGGGGGCACAATGGCATCTCTGCATTGAAAGGGGGCACGCTGGCATATCTGCACTGAAAGGGGGCACGATGGCATCTCTGCATTGAAAGGGGGCACGATGGCATCTCTGCATTGAAAGGGGGCACGCTGGCATCTCTGCATTGAAAGGGGGCACGCTCTTATCTCTGCATTGAAAGGGGGCAAGCTGGCATCTCTGCATTGAAAGGGGGCACAATGGCATCTCTGCATTGAAAGGGGGCACACTGGCATCTCTGCATTGAAAGGGGGCGCAATGGCATCTCTGCATTCAAAGGGGGCACGCTGGTATCTCTGCATTCAAAGGGGGCAAGCTGGCATCTCTGCATTGAAAGGGGGCATGATGGCAACTCTGCATTGAAAGAGGGCACGCTGGCATCTCTGCATTGAAAGGGGGCACAATGATCTCTGCATTGAAGGGGGCTGCTGGTCTCTGTGCATTGAAAGGTGGCACGCTGGTGTCTGTGCATTGAAAGGGGGCACGCTGGTCTCTGTGCATTGAAAGGGGGCACGCTGGTCTCTGTGCATTGAAAGGGGCACGCTGGTCTCTGTGCATTGAAAGGGGGCATGCTGGTCTCTGTGCATTGAAAGGGGGCACGCTGGTCTCTGTGCATTGAAAAGGGGCACGCTGGCATCTCTTCATTGAAAGGGAGCACGCTGGTCTCTGTGCATTGAAAGGGGGCATTCTGGTCTCTGTGCATTGAAAGGGGGCATGCTGGTCTCTGTGCATTGAAAGGGGGCACGCTGGTATCTCTAGTGTGTCTAGTCTGGTGTAGAGATGGGCTTGATGTTCATGTGTTCGCTAAAGATTTGTAGTCCTGGGTCCCCTCTCAATGCTCCTATAGTTCGTGAGCAGTGCCATGCCAAGCTGACCAATATTTTCTAAAGGTGCCAATGTTAAAGACAAGGAGCAGCGCCATGCCAAGCTGTCCAATATTTCCCATAAACGCAAATGTTGAAGATGGGGAGCAGTGCCATGCCAAGCTCACCAATATTTCCCATAGATGCCAATTAGCACTGAAAGCTGAAAATTGGTCTAGGCAGGAAGGGGGTTAAAGTGCCCTGTATTTAAGTGGTTAAGGGGAACCCTATGACAGAATTAAAAAAAAATGGCAGTACCAGTAGATCGTGGCCAGGTGACTGGTAGATCGCGGACTAGACTTGCTGACCCACCATCCTAGAGCATCAAACAGAGTGCAATGCAGAGGGACTACTTGTAAAGTTAGAGCTGTATCAGGGAGCAGGAGGCACAAAAACGATGCCTCCTCTGTAGTACTGGCTCCTGTCCCATGAGGAGTGATAACAAAGGAACTCCACCTCTCATCCCAGCTAGTGGTCTTTAGTGTGGTGTAGAGATGGGCTTGATGTTCGAGTCAAACATAAGTTCGACTTGAACATCGGTTGTTCATGTGTTCGTTAAAGATTTGTAGTCCTGGGTCCCCTCTCAGTGCTCCTATAGTTCGTGAGCAGTGCCATGCCAAGCTGACCAATATTTTCCATAGACGCCAATGTTAAAGACGGGGAGCAGTGCCATACCAAGCTGTCCCATATTTCCCATAGACGCAAATGTTGAAGATGGGGAGCAGTGCCATTCCAAGCTGACCAATATTTCCCATAGATGCCAATGAGCACTGAAAGCTGAAAATTGGTCTTGACATTATTTCCTTTAGAAATGTCAGTAATGCTGCAACAGGCTACATATATCGTACAGATGCACGACTTTACAGGCATATTAAGGGGACCCCCCAGGCATGATATTTAAAGGAATCTTTCATTTTTAGTGTTTCAGTTTTAGCATCATTAAAATCACTGCTCCTTTAAAAACAATGGTTTTAAAACATTTTTTTGCATTGATACATGCCCCCCAGGGCAGTACCCGGGTCCCCATACACTTTTTATGTCAATAACTTGCATATAAGCCTATAAAATAAGGACTTTTGATTTTTCATGTTTGTGTCCCATAAACTTTAAAAGAGTTTGCATGTTCGTTAGAACTTTTCCCCTGCTCGAGATGTTCTGGTGCAAACCGAACAGGGGGTGTTCGGTCCATCACTAGTGTGGTGCCAGCAGCAGGAAAGAAGAGATCTTTAGGTCAGTGTGAAGCAATACACCATGGCATAACAGTATATTGAAACGGCGCTACCTTTCAAGTGATGGAGTGCCAAGTGAAATAATATACCAGGTAGGTAAATAGTGTATCAAAAATAAATAGTGGTACTATTATATCTTGTATCATAAAAATAAATATAAAGTGCACAAGTGATTTGTGGTCTATGAAATGACCAATTTATCTTACCCCAGAGTAATGTGCAATAATGGGGTGCAAAGTGCTAGTGCAATAAATCAACAAAGAAAAATTAAAGAAACAGTGAATTTTATTCCAAAGAAACGGATGTTGTACAGTGTAGTTACACCAGTGATAGCTTGTGATAAGTGACTCATAAATCAAATCAATAAATGAAAAACAGCTCTTCTTGATAAAGAGTAGTGTGTAACCAAAAATTCCAATAAGAAGCCAACCCAAATAAAATATATATATATAAGAATAAACTAGTGAAAAACTTTGGTTGCATCCACCAGTGTGACCACTTGGTGTCGCACCCTATATACAACCTGCTTATGGTAGCTTCCGTGGGACAAGGGAAGTAATGCCCAGGGGTTCCTCTGATGAAATAAACTTTTTAGTTCCTCAAAATAGAAAGAGAGAGAGGGAACCCCATTATGTAGTATGAAAGGCAATCGAGAATAACGGAGGTAGTAACTCCCAAGTTAAGCTATCCGCGATCAGTAGTGAAGCCGGAAGCTTCCGCATTCCACGGCCCTAGCTCCAAATGCCGGAAGTGACGTAGTGACGTAATAGACTCCACCCTACGCGTTTCGTCAGAGGACGTCTGCTGGACGTCTGTTGTGGTCTCTAAGGTGCCCATCTAATAGTTTTTTGAAACTATCAATGCTCCCTGCTGATACGACTGCTTGTGGAAGAGAATTCCACATCCTTACCGCTCTTACAGTGAAGAACCCCTTACACACCTTAAGGTTAAACCGCCTTTCCTCTAGTTTTAGTGAGTGGCCACGTGTCTTATTGTATCTCCTTTCTCTGAATAGTTTGTTCCTTATGCTAGGGTCGCCAGTACAGTATTTGTACATTGATATCATATCCCCCCTCAATCGTCTCTTCTCCAGAGAGAATAGGTTCAGTGCTTGTAGTCTTTCCTCATAGCTGATGTCCTCCATTCCCCTAATTATTTTTGTTGCCCTTCTCTGGACTCTTTCCAGTTCCAGCACATCCTTCCTGAGGACCGGTGCCCAGAACTGGACAGCATACTCCAGATGTGGTCGGACCAGAGTCTTGTAGAGTGGGAGAATAATCTCTTTATTTCTGGAGTGAATCCCTTTTTTTATACATCCCAGTATTCTGTTGGCTTTGCTTGCAGCGGCTTGGCATTGCATGCCACTGCCAAGCCTGTTGTCTACCAGTACCCCCAAGTCTTTTTCCATCCTAGACTCACCCAGAGGTCCCCCCCCCCCTAGTGAGTAGCTTGCTTTCTGGTTTCTGGCCCCCAGGTGCGTTACTTTACATTTTTCAACATTAAACCTCATCTGCTATGTAGTTGCCCACCCCGTTATTTTGTTCAGGTCCGCTTGTAAGGTTTCCACATCCTGCATAGAAGATATTGGCAAGCTTAGTTTAGTATCATCCGCAAATACTGAGATTGTACTAGATATCCCCTCCTCTAGATCATTTATGAATAAATTAAACAGGATTGGTCCCAGGACAGAACCCTGGGGGACCCCACTTTCCACACCCGCCCAATCCGAGTACTCCCCATTAATCACCACCCTCTGGACTCTCCCCTGGAGCCAGTTCTCTATCCAGGTACTCACCTTATGGTCCATACCTACCTTCCTTAGTTTGTACAGTAAGCGTTTGTGGGGAACGGTGTCAAAGTGTAACGCTCCTGCGTTTCATGTATGGTGTGGATTTTCAGCTGCAGAAATATTCCACTTCAGTAGTCATGTAAGAGAGATGCTGAGATACCATTCCCAACCTCAATGACTCATCATGTGTGGAAGGTCTTAATTCAGCTAGTAAATACACACACTCAACAAGCTGGTTCCTAGAGTGACTTTATGTATGTAGTAACACAGTGATGAAGATTTAAGAGACAGGTTGAGTGGAGGTGGTAGGTGACAGACACTTGAAGGTAAGACAGTAGCAGATGGATGCAGGTAGGTTTAGCAATCATGTATGGTAGCAGATGACAGAGTAGCAGGTGGACATACAAGAGTGATCAACCCAGTGCAGGAATAAGTAGCAGTAGTCTTAAGAGCTAGCAATCTAGATATGCAGATGTGATAAATAGTCTTTACTATGCAGAGCTAGATAGTGTAAGCTTAGTATAAGTTTATAGAGGGTTCCCCCTGCGGGGTACTTAGCACTAATAGCAATACAGCCGAAGGTTGGTTCAGGAGGAGTGGATGATCCGGAAGCGGGATGCAGGGATCAGCGCAGCGAGGTTCCGTCAGCGAGGTATGCTTGCAAGCACGAAAGCTTCAAGCCAAGTTAGCATCCAGGTAAGGGTGTTTGAACGAACACATGTGAGTGAGAACCGGCGATTTAAATAGCCATCTAGTCCGGCGCTGAGTGATGACAGCTTCAGTCTTAAAGGTGTATGCGCACCTTTCCAAAAGAGAATGGTGGGGCGCATACACTTGTGAAAAGAGTAATTTAGGGTACCAAAGGTACCGGAACATTACAATACCCCCCCCTTAAGGCCGGCTCCTGAAGGCCTCTGGACCTGGTTTGTCTGGGTATCTCGCATGAAAATTGCGGATTAATCTAGGGGCATGTATTTCAGAGGTGTTTAGCCAGGTGTCGTCTTGGGGCCCATAGTTCTTCCATCTAACCAAGTACTGAAGTCTTCTTCTGTAGATACGAGAATCCAGAATCTCTTTTATCTCGTATTCTTCTCCACCTTCAACTTGTACAGGAGGCGGAGGTGGAATATTAGGCCTTATTCCTTGGTCCGGAACATGGGGCTTCAGTAGCGACACATGGAAAATGGGATGGATTTTTAGGTCTATTGGCAATGTAAGCTGTACTGCAGCTTTTCCAATAAGTTTTTTGATTGGGAAAGGTCCCAAGAACAGAGGTTCAAGCTTTTTGCTAGGAATCTTCAGTCTTAAATTTTTTGTTGAGAGCCAAACGAGGTCCCCGATAGTGTACTGTGGAGAAGGTCTTCTGCGAAGATCATAGTACTTCTTTTGTTGACTGTGAGCGTGTGCAATGGTAGTATTTAATAAACCCAGAGAATCTTTTATTTGGGTAAGATAGTCTGAGGCTACTGGGTTGTTTGAAGGAAGGATGCGTGGTGGAAGAATAGAGGGATGAAACCCATAGTTCAAGTAGAACGGACTCTGCTTGGTTGTACTGTGGGTTGCGTTGTTGTAGGCAAATTCTGCCAGAGGGAGAAGATCCACCCAATCATCCTGTTGGTAAGAAGTGTAACAACGTAAATACTGCTCGATGCATTGGTTGACTCTTTCAGTCTGTCCGTTGGTCTGCGGATGGTAAGGAGAAGTGAGCTTCCGCTTGATCCGTAGTATGTGACATAGTTCTTGCCAGAACTTAGAAATAAATTGGGATCCACGGTCAGACAGAAGAGTTTTTGGGATACCATGTAATCTAAAGACATGTTTCATCAGGAGTTCTGCCGTTTGTTTGGACGAAGGTAGTCTGCGAATAGCAATGAAATGTGCCATCTTTGTCAGATGGTCCACTGACACCAAGATGGTATTAAATCCTTTGGAAAGAGGCAATTCTACGATGAAGTCCAAGGACAAAACTTCCCATGGAGTTTGGGGTATTGGTAGACTGCATAGTAGACCGGATGGTCTCGTAGTGTCAATTTTGGACCTGGCACAGACATTGCATGAAGAGACGAATTTTTGTATAGATGTTTTCATGTCAGGCCACCAGAATTGCCGGGAAATCAAATTAAGAGTCTTTGTCATACCCATATGTCCTGCCATAGGCACATCATGAGATAATTCCAAGATCTTGGTGCGTAGGGTAGGTGGTATGTAAAGTTTGTCGTTGTAGTAGAGGAAGCCTTCTGCATCAGTATTTAGTTGTGGTGGGGGTGAATCCAAACTTATACCATGCAAAACCTCTTCCTTCAAGGAACGGACAACTCCAATAATGAGTTTGTGAGGTATTATAGGAATGGAAGGGATTTCAAAGTAGTTTTCTTCAGTTAGTCGTGATAGTGCATCCGCCTTTTTGTTCTTATCTGCAGGTGTGTAAGTCACTAGGAAGTTAAACCTTAGAAAGAATAGTGACCATCGTACCTGTCGGTGCGAGAGAGTTTTGCTAGTCTGAAGATATTGGAGGTTTTTATGGTCCGTGTATATAATTATTGGTAATTGGGTGCCTTCGAGTAAATGTCGCCAATTCTCCAGAGCCAATTTTATAGCAAGCAGTTCCTTTTCACCCACGGGGTAATTTATCTCGGGACTGCTTAGGGATTTAGAAAAAAAGGCGACTGGATGAAGTGGTGAAGTGTGGGTTGGTCGTTGGGAGAGTATTGCTCCTACTGCCATGTTTGACGCATCTACCTCCAGAATGTATTGGAGGGATGGGTCTGGATGGCGTAATATGGGAGCGGAAGTAAACCTTGTCTTTAACAAGTGAAAAGCTTTATTGGCTTCTTCTGACCATTTGAATGTTTTTTTTATGCTAGTGAGCTGTGTGAGGGGTCTCACAATAGCAGAAAAGTTTTTAATGAACTTCCTGTAGAAATTTGAAAATCCCAGGAATCGCTGTAGCGCCTCGCGTGTGGTTGGTGTAGGCCAATCCTGAATGCAGGATATTTTACTCATGTCCATCTCGATTCCTGTTTTGGATATGATGTAGCCTAGAAAGAGTACCTCGTCTTTATGAAACAAGCATTTCTTCAGTTTCACATAAAGGTTATGTGCAAGCAATCTCGATAGTACAAGTCTTACATGTCTTATGTGTTCAGACAGGGTCCGTGAATATATAAGTATATCGTCCAGATATACCACAACACAGACATCTAGTAAGTCTTTAAAAATATCGTTTATAAATCGTTGGAAAACTGCAGGGGCGTTGCATAGCCCGAATGGCATCACAAGATATTCGAACAATCCGTATCTGGTTCTGAATGCAGTCTTCCACTCGTCTCCATCACGGATACGAATGAGATTGTATGCTCCTTTCAGGTCCAATTTTGAAAAATAGGTAGCTCCACGCACCTGCTCAATGAGCTCAGGGATAAGCGGTAGAGGATAGCGATCTTTTATTGTGATAGCATTCAATTTCCTGTAGTCGATGATAGGTCTGAGACTTGAGTCCTTATTGCGAACAAAAAAGAGTCCTGCTGCTGTGGAAGAAGTGGAAGGTCTAATAAAACCTTTTTCCAAATTCTCATCCAAATAGGTTTTGAGATGGGAAAGTTCATCCTGTGAAAGAGGATAAACATGACCGAACGGCAATTTGCTATTTGGGAGTAGATCAATGCTACAATCATAGTCTCGATGAGGGGGTAATGCTTGAGCATTTTTCTCAAGAAAAACCTCAGAAAGATCCTGATAACATAGTGGTGCAATCTCATCTGTCACCATAGACAGAATCTTCCCGGAAGACGGGAGGTTACACGTATCCTCGCAATAGCAAGAGAGGAAGGCCAAGGACCGTTCCTTCCAATCTATGGTTGGTTGGTGTGTGTGTAACCAGGGGAGTCCCAACACAATGGGAAAGTGGGGTGAAGATATTAAATCGAAGGTAGTAGTCTCCCTATGAGACTCGTTAATAGTGACTAGAAGTGCTTGTGTCTGATCGGTGATCGGACCAGAGGATAACGGAACACCGGTAATAAGACTTACTGAGACAAGTTTAAGTTTAGAAATAATAGGAATTTTATTTGAAGCAGCAAAACATATATCAATATAATTTCCACAAGATCCTGTGTCAATCATGGCCTTAGTAGTAATCCTGTTCTGTTCCCACTGTAATGTCAAACAAACAAAAATGTAAGGGTTAGTGAATGAAGTTGTCAATCCCCCTAGGAGGACATGTGAACACTCACCCTTCTTTTTGTTGACTAGGGGACAGACATTTATCTTGTGATCCGGGGATGCACAGTACAAGCAGAGATTTTCATATCGTCTTTTGGCTTTTTCCATAGTTGATAGCGGTGGGCGTATGGTTCCTACTTCCATAGGAACGGGGTTAACGGCCGGAATCCGAGAGGAAACGGATAATGGCATTCCCATTTTCTCAGCCTTTCTTTCTCGTAGTCTTCTATCTATGGTAATACTGAGTTGTATTAATGTATCCAGGGTTTTTGGTAGATCCGCTCGGGCGAGCTCGTCCTTAACGGCTTCTGATAGGCCAAGCCTAAATTGGGTTTTCAGAGATGCATCATTCCATTCTGAATCAAGGGTCCATCTCTTGAATTCCGCGACAAAGTCTTCTACAGGCCTCCTTCCTTGTTTCAAGGATCTTAATTGAAGATCGGCAGTACTCTGCCTATTGGGGTCATCATATAGGCTAGTGAGTTCTGCTAGGAACAAGGCATAGGAGTTGAGAAGCTGGTCGTTTTTCTCAAAAAGAGAGTCTGCCCAGGCTCGAGGATCGCCTGTTAGGTAAGAAATAATAGTACAAACCTTAATGTGATCAGTAAGGTAGGTACGAGGTTTTAGCAAAAAAAGTAACTCACATGCATTTTTAAATTCGCGAAATTTTTTGCGATCGCCTGTAAATACCAAAGGGGGATTTATCTTGGGTTCAGGGGACTGAGCAGAGGTAAGTTGTGTCAGTCTAATTACCTGCTGCGACAGAGCCTGATTGTCTTCTTTTAATTCAGCAAGTGCGTGTATTAACGCAGTTACTTGCTGTTTTAATTGTGTCACCTGAGTGGTTATTTCTGCTGAATCCATTTGTAGGTTCGTTCAATCTGTAACGCTCCTGCGTTTCATGTATGGTGTGGATTTTCAGCTGCAGAAATATTCCACTTCAGTAGTCATGTAAGAGAGATGCTGAGATACCATTCCCAACCTCAATGACTCATCATGTGTGGAAGGTCTTAATTCAGCTAGTAAATACACACACTCAACAAGCTGGTTCCTAGAGTGACTTTATGTATGTAGTAACACAGTGATGAAGATTTAAGAGACAGGTTGAGTGGAGGTGGTAGGTGACAGACACTTGAAGGTAAGACAGTAGCAGATGGATGCAGGTAGGTTTAGCAATCATGTATGGTAGCAGATGACAGAGTAGCAGGTGGACATACAAGAGTGATCAACCCAGTGCAGGAATAAGTAGCAGTAGTCTTAAGAGCTAGCAATCTAGATATGCAGATGTGATAAATAGTCTTTACTATGCAGAGCTAGATAGTGTAAGCTTAGTATAAGTTTATAGAGGGTTCCTCTGCGGGGTACTTAGCACTAATAGCAATACAGCTGAAGGTTGGTTCAGGAGGAGTGGATGATCCGGAAGCGGGATGCAGGGATCAGCGCAGCGAGGTTCCGTCAGCGAGGTATGCTTGCAAGCACGAAAGCTTCAAGCCAAGTTAGCATCCAGGTAAGGGTGTTTGAACGAACACATGTGAGTGAGAACCGGCGATTTAAATAGCCATCTAGTCCGGCGCTGAGTGATGACAGCTTCAGTCTTAAAGGTGTATGCGCACCTTTCCAAAAGAGAATGGTGGGGCGCATACACTTGTGAAAAGAGTAATTTAGGGTACCAAAGATACCGGAACATTACACAAAGGCCTTTGCAAAGTCCAGATACACCACATCCACAGGCTTACCTTTATCTAGGTGGCAGCTCACTTCATCGTAGAAGGTTAATAGATTGGTTTGGCAAGAACGATTTTTCATGAATCCATGCTGATTACTACTAATAATAAAGTTTTCATTACTAAAGTCTTGTATATGGTCCCTTAACATCCCCTCCAAAATCTTGCAGACTACAGATGTTAGGCTGACCGGCCTATAGTTACCCGGGATACATCTCGGCCCCTTTTTAAATATTGGTACCACGTTGGCTTTTTTCCAATCAGCTGGCACCATACCCGTCTGTAAACTATCCTTAAAGATCAAGAATAATGGTCTGGCAATCACCTGGCTGAGCTCTTTAACCGCTTGCCGACTGCGCACAGTATATTTACTGCGGCAGTCGGCCCCGGCCAGGCAGAGTGACGTAGGTCTACGTCGCTCGCCTGTCACTCCTTCCAGAGCCAATAGCGGGCGGGCGCGCGCCCGCCGAGGCGCGCGCTCGCCAAGGCTCGTTCACGGAGGAGTGCGGGAGTGTGACTGGCGGACCCGATGTCCGCCGGTCACACTACGATCGCCGGTACAGCGGGAGAAAGACAGAGCGGCTTGTGTAAACAAGCCACCTGTCAGTTCTCCCTGTGTAAAAGTGAAGATCAAACAGTTCTACTATGTAGAACTGTTGATCTTTGTTTTTACACTAGTAGACCTGTCCCTACACAGTTAGAATCACGCCCCTAGGACACACTTAACCCCTCCCTGTCCAATACTGTTAACCCCTTCCCTGCCAGTGTCATTTTTGCAGTAACAGTGCATATATATAGCACTGATTACTGCAGTAATGTCACTGGTACCCCCAAAAGTGTCAAAAATGTCAGTCAAGGGTCCGATCTGTCCGCCGCAATGTCGCAGTACCGCAAAAAAAATCGCAGATCGCCGCCATTACTCGTTAAAAAAAAAAACACCAAAAATGACAAAAATCTTTCCCTTTGTTAGTAAACGCGATAACTTTTGCGCAAACCAATCAAAATACGCTTTTTGCGATTTTTTTTACCAAACATAGGTAGCGTAAAACAAATTGGCTGAAAATTTTAAAAAATTTTGATTTTTACATTTTTTTTTGGGGGAATTTCATATAAAAAAAAGTGAAAAATATTGTTGTTTTTGCAAAAATTACGCACTTTTTTTGTTTATAGCGCGTGATCAAAAATCGCACAGGTGATCAAATACCACCAAAAGAAAGCTCTGTTTGTGGGAAAAAAAGGACGTGAAATTCGTTTAGGTACAGCGTCGCACGACCGCGCGATTGTCCGTTAAAGTCACGCAGTAAAAAATCGCAAAATAACCCCTGGTCTTTTAGCAGGAAAATCCTCCGGTGGTAAAGTGGTTAAGAACTTGTGAGTTACTACCTCAGTTATTCTCAATTGTATTTCATACTACACCATGGGGTTCCCTCTCTCTATTTCTATTTTGAGGAACTAAAAAGTTTATTTCATCGGAGGAACCCCTGGGCATTACTTCCCTTGTCCCACGGAAGCTACCATAAGCAGGTTGTATATAGGGTGCGACACCTAGTGGTCACACTGGTGGATGCAACCAAAGTTTTTCACTCGTTTATTCATTTATATATTTTTTATTTGGGTTGGCTTCTTATTGGAATTTTTGGTTACACAATACTCTTTATCAAGAAGAGCTGTTTTTCATTTATTGATTTGATTTATGAGTCACTTATCACAAGCTATCACTGGTGTAACTACACTGTACAACATCAGTTTCTTTGGAATACAATTCACTGTTTCTTTATTTTTTCTTTGTTGATTTATTGCACTAGCACTTTGCACCCCATTATTGCACATTATTCTGGGGTAAGAGAAATTGGTCATTTCACAGACCACAAATCACTTTATTTTTATGATACAAGATATAATAGTACCACTATTTATTTTTGATACACTATTTACCTACCTGGTATATTATTTCACTTGGCACTCCATCACTTGAAAGGTAGCGCCGTTTCAACCTTTTGCACTTATTTTACCTTTTAACCCTTAGGGGTTTGGTTGTTTGCAGCTTACACCTTATAAATAATATATACCTATTATAAACTCCATAGCGCTGGTAACTTCTGTTTATCTCATAACAGTATATGGCTGCTGTTTATCTTATAACAGTATATGGCTGCTTTCACACAGATCTGCTGCGTTTTACCCACACTGTGAGTGTAGTGCAGTGTACCTGTAGCTTTCCTGCTGGTTTGCTGTGTTTAGCCACAGACTTCTATTATATGTGGTTTTGGTGCACTTTCTATTATATGCGGTTTTGGTGCACTTTCTAAATACAGGAGTTTTGGTGCACTTTCTGAAAGAACACCATACCTGCAGGATAAAATTGAAGTCTATGGCAAAGCGCAGCTAACCCAGGAAAATTGCAAAAACACTGCACTGCACCCACAATGCAGGTAAACGGAAGCACATCAGTGTGAAAGCAGCCTTATAGGGGGCTCAGAACAGTAAGTGTTAATTTCCATTTGCAGATTGGAGGTGGTAAAACTCCATAGTTAAGACATGTTTTCACCACCCCCACCCCAACCACTCACCCTTATCTGGAGTGGCCAGGGGTGTACACATGTCGCAGCCGCAGCAGGAGTTATACACCCTGTCATAGTTTGTAGGTGTGGCATCTGCCCAGCATGGCCCATTAAAGTGAATGAGACCACTCCGAAAGTTTCCTACAACCTCGTGCAGTACAGCAAACAAGGGGGTTAAAGCAGGCAGCATTGTGTTGCTTTCTCATCACCTGCTTTAACCCCTTGGACCAGGGCCAGACTGGGAATAAAATTCAGCCCTGGAAATAATTTCATACCAGCCCCATAGCATTATGATACCGACCCAACAGCATAGCGCCATTATTTTCTTGTTCATAAAAGGGAAAATCATGCATTTTAAAGCACATTTGAAGAGTGTATTATATATAGATAAGACTGATATGAAAGCATGTAGTGCTTTATATATATATATATATATATATATATATATATATATATATATATATATATATATATATATATATATCTATCTATATATAAGCAAATTCCGGTTAAAAGTGGTAAAAGTGCGGACATGTAACAGAAGATGCAGAGGCTGGGGACATGGTACATGAGATGCAGGGGCTGCGGGCATGGTACAGAAGATGTCAGGGGCTGCGGGCATGGTACAGGAGATGTCAGGGGCTGCCTCTGAAGACGTCATTACGCTCTGACGAAACGCGCGTCAGGTGGAACGCACGCCGCCTACCCGGAAGTCAGCTGGAACACAGTCCGGTAGCTACCGCTCTCCGCGCTACAGACTTCATGCTAGCGGGCGCGGTTCATATTTTATTTTAATTTGCGTGTATATTTTACTCTGAAACTCCAATAAAACCCTTTTAAGCGGTACTACACCATCTGGAGCAATTTTATTTTTCCCTAACCGGACCTGGAGGATATCGTTTGCCCAGGAAGGGACCTCGGTCGGTGGGGGACAAGCCCAGCAGGTACCGCATCTGAGGCCAGGAGGGCCATCAAGCACTATAGGTCTTTTTACCGTAAGGTAACTTAGACCCACTATTTCTGGTAAGCTCACATCTCATTTATCTTAAAGTCACCTCACTCAACTGGTTATCGGAGCATTGGAGGATCCAGCACTGACCACTTGCACCTTGTTTTGCACCGAAATGCAATCTACTTTCACCAAGTCACATATGAACTTTTATTGGACTATATTTGGCACTATTATGCACCTTTTTGACACTTATTTGATTTACTACTGTATGTTATTTATTGGGTATACTATTTATGAATAAATTTTTAAGGTATATTTTTAATGATTTTTTAGTGACATTTTAGCCTATATGAATATTCATTGTTTATTTATTATCCCCATTTCTTACTAGCAAGCGCTATTGAATCCCAAATTATTTTGGGATTTATTTACTCATCCAAACCTACACATACTATAGCCGCTGCTCCCCCTTAGAACTTAACCCCATCCCACCCTTTAGCCGCTCCTAGGCGCGAAGAATACACTCCACTGAGTGTATATAATATCTATGGTACAGGAGATGTAACAGGCTGCGGGCATGGTACAGGAGATGTCAGAGGCTGTGCGTACATGGTATAGGAGATGTCAGAGGCTGTGGACAGGGTACAGGAGATGTCAGAGGCTGTGGACATGGTACAGGAGATGTCATAGGCTGCGGTCATGGTACAGGAGATGTCATAGGCTGCGGACATGGTACAGGAGATGTCAGAGGCTGCAGACATGGTACAGGAGATGCAGAGGCTGCGAACATGGTACTGGAAATGCAGGGTTTGCGGACACGATGCAGGAGATGCAGGGGTTGCAGGCATGGTGCAGGAGATGCAAGGGCTGCGGACATGGTGCAGGGGCTGCAGACATGGTGCAGGGGCTGCGGATATGGTGCAGGAGATGCAGGGGCTGCGGGCATGGTACAGGAGATGCAGGGGCTGTGGGCATGGTGTAGGGGCTGCAGATTTCCTGGTAGGCCAGTCTGGCCCTGCCTTGGACCCCACAGAAGCATGCAGTTGCGAGGCACTTGCAGAGTGGCCCCATTTACTTGAATGAGTCACGATTGGCAGGCGGTAGCACAGATGTCACAGGCAGCTCTTGATGCTCAATTGTGATCCAGAGCGTTTGATCATGTGACAGCTGTGACAGCCAATCACAGCAGTTACAAGGTCTGAAAGCCTGCCTCTCGGCATTTAGATCTTCTTAAAGGTAAGGGATAGCGGGCAGCAGAGGCAAGGGTTTAAAGGAACTTTTTGCCTTGCTTCTGTAGTAAACGTAGGCGTCTGTCGTATTTAGTGGGGCTCCTCTGTGGCAACCTCGAGATACCCACAGCCAGTAATACACAAAAGAATGGCAGTGCAACTAAAGCTTTTTTTTGTCATCTAAAATTATAAAGAGGTCATTTAGAAAGGCAGCAATTTACCATAAAACACACTGCTATTGTATACAATGTTAAAAGGGTGGCCAGTAATGCTGACTAGGAAGTCAACTAAAAGTGTGTCATATCCTTGTGGGCTGTCACTGTGATTTATACTAAAAATAATCTGTATTAAGGTAATGTTTTCACATAATTTCATTAATAGATTTCTATCTATTGGTCAATTTTATTAGTGAGCAGTTTTCATATGTTTTTAAAATAGTAATATTGCAGACTAGTTCTAACAACTTTGAATATGTATTCTTAAATGGGACTCTTTACAGTGCCTTGAAAAATTATTTAAACCCCTTAGATTTTCCAAATTTTGTCATGTTACAACCAAAAACATAGACCAACACAAAGTGGCACATAATTGTGAAGTGAAAGGAAAATGATAAATGATTTTCACATTTTTTTTCAAATAATTATCTGAAAAGTGTGGCGTGCATTTGTATTCATCCCCCTTTATTCTGATACCCCTAACTAAAATCTAGTGGAACCAATTGCCTTCAGAAGTCACCTAATTAGTAAATAGAGTCCAGCTGTGTGTAATTTAAACTCAGTATAAATGCAGCTGTTCTGTGAAGCCCTCAGAGGTTTGTTAGAGAACCTTAGTGAACAAACAGCAATGTGAAGGCCAAGGAACACAATAGACAGGTCTGGTATAAAGTTGTGGATAGGTTTAAAGCAGGGTAAGGTTATTAAAAATATCCAAAGCTTTGAACATCTGCAGGACGGAGGCCCATGGTAACTCTGCAGGAGTTGCAGAGATCCACAGCTCAGGTGGGAGAATCTGTCCACAGGACAATAATTAGTCATGCACACCACAAATTTGGTCTTTATGGAAGAGTGGCAAGAAGAAAACCGTTGCTGAAAGAATGCCATAAGAAGTCCCATTTGCAGTTTGCGAGAAGCCATGTGCAGACTTGTATAAAGTACTCGAAATTTCTACTTGAGTAAAAGTACAAGTGCTCGATCAAAAAATTACTTGAGTAGAAGTGGAAGTGCTCGCAGAAAAAGTTACTTAAGTAGAAGTACTAAAGTATTCAACATTTTTTTTACTTAAGTATTGCAAGTAGTTTTTTCAAAAAATTTGCTACTTAAGTACTAAAAGTAAAAAGTACCAGTAGTTTTGAAAAAAATTTACTACTCAAGTACTGAAAGTAGAAGTACAAGTACTGTGTTATGTAGTTATTAAAGAAAGAAGTCAAAAGTATGAACATCATATTGTTTTTATTATTTCAAATGATTTATTCAAATGATTAACCTGTGTTTGTTAGTAGTTTCTTGATGCACTTTAAGCGCTGTAGCACCATTTATTTGTTTGTTTCATATTTTCTTTTTATTGGAAAGATTTGGTATAGCAGCTTTTATTATACACAGCCTTTATTTTCGTATGCGCTGATTTACAAATGACATTATACACATTTTTTTGAGCTTTATGCAACCTGCCATCTACTGTTCTGGCAGTGGTAATTTTTTTAAAAGTAACGAGTAACTATGCAGCACAAAAAAAAAATACTTGAGTAGAAGTATCGAAATCATCGAAAAAATGTAGTGAAGTAAAAGTAGAAGTAGGAGAAAAAAATTCTACTCTAGGAAAGTACAGATACCGCATTTCGGTACTTAAGTACAGTACTTAAGTAGTTCTACTTCGTTACTATACATCTCTGGCCATGTGGGGGACACAGCAAACATGTCGAAGAAGGTGCTCTGTCATATGAGAGCAAAATTTAACCTTTTGGACTAAAACCAAAACTTTATGTGTGGAAGAAAACTAACACTGCACATCACTCTAAACACACCATCCCCACCATGAAACATGTTGGTGGAAGCCTCAGGTTGAGAAGATGCTTTTCTTCAGCAGGGACATAGAAGCTGGTCTGAGTTGATTGGAAGGTGGTTGGAGCCAAATACAATCTTAGAAGAAAACCTGTTAGAGTCTGCAAAAGACTTGATACTGAGGCTGGGGTTCACCTTCCAGCAGGACAACGACCCTAAGCATATAGCCATAGCTACAATGCAATGGTTTGGCCCAGTCAAAGTCCAGACCTAAATCCCAATAAAAATCTGTGGCAAGACTTGAAAATTGCTCTTCATAGACGCTCTCCATCCAATCTGATAGAGCTTAAGCTATTCTGCAAAGAAGAATTGGCAAAAATGTCACTCTCTAGATGTGAAAAGCTGGTAGAGACATCCCCAAAAAGACTTGCAGCTGTAATTGCAGCGAAAGGTTGTTTTACAAAGTATTGGCTCAGGGGGGCTGAATACAAATGCACGCCACACTTTTCACATATTTAATTGTAAAAGATTTTGAAAACCATTTATCATATTCTTTCCACTTCACAATTATGTGCCACTTTGCGTTGATCTATCACATAAAATCCCATTAAAATACATTTACGTTAAAATACATTGTGGTGGGTATTTATGTACCCCTGCCCTTTAAATCTGAGGTTTTGTACCCCATCCTGGAGAAGGTTACTCCCTATTGCCCTGCTAAGCTACTCCTGCTGGGGGACTTCAATGCCATCCTCTCGCCTGATCTGGACAGACCTACACCCCCCAAATCCTTTTCGGGGGAGCTCCTTGATTGGTCATTCGCAGCTGGGGTGACGGAGGTCTGGCGATGGAAGTACCCCAAGCATAAGGTTTTTTCGTGCTTTTCCGTTTCCTACAACACTTCCTCTAGAATAGACTATGCTTTTGCAAACCCGGCTATGTTGTCGGATGTGGAGATGGTGGGGTATTTGCCTAGTGGTTTGTCTGACCACAGCCCTCTGTTGCTCACCCTGCGCTCCGGCTGTGTCAGCAACGGCTCCCTGTGGCGGCTGGGTGCCCAGTGGGTGGAGCAGTCTGATGTCTTGGCTCAGATTCCTCCGGTGCTGCGGGCATACTGGGATTCTAATGCTGGATCATCCTCTTCCCCCATGGTCTGGGATGCGTTCAAGGCCTATACGAGGGAGCAATATATGTCAGCCATCAAGGCGGTCAAGCTGCAACAATCTGCCACTGTGACTGCATTGGAGGGGGCTGTGGATGGGGCCTCTGCATGTTATGCACTGGACCCCTCTGTCTCCAACTTTGAGGGTATGCAGGCATCCAAGAGGGAGTTACATTTGCACCTTTCTGAGGTCACCAGGCTCTCGTTGTATCAGTCCAGGCAGAATTTCTTTGAGCAGGGAGATAGGAATGGCAGGCTCTTGGCGATTATGTCCCAACACGACACGCCTCTGATGTTGGTACCGGAGCTTTCCCCTCTCACGGGGGAGCCCATTACATCTCCTGAGGCCATACTGGAGACATTTCGTGAGCAGTGGCGGCTGGTACTCAAAATTTTTGGGGGGCGCAAAAAGAAAAATGTAATAGGTATTGCTTTGCGGCAAAAAACGCGGTAAAAAAATGCGTGACTTTGAGGTCATGGTACAGGCATGGCACAGATGGTATAGGCATGGCACAGGTGATGGTACAGGCATGGCACAGGCATGGCACAGATGATGGTATAGGCATGGCACAGGTGATGATATAGGCATGGCACAGGTGATGGTATAGGCATGGCACAGGTGATGGAATAGGCATGGCACAGGTGATGGTATAGGCATGGCACAGGTGATGGTACAGGCATGGCACAGGTGATGGAATAGGCATGGCACAGGTGATGGTATAGGCATGGCACAGGTGATGGTACAGGCATGGCACAGGTGATGGTACAGGCATGGCCCAGGTGATGGTACAGGCATGGCACAGGTGATGGTATAGGCATGGCACAGGTGATGGTATAGGCATGGCACAGGTGATGGTATAGGCATGGCACAGGTGATGGAATAGGCATGGCACAGATGATGGTATAGGCATGGCACAGGTGATGGTACAGGCATGGCACAGGTGATGGTACAGGCATGGCCCAGGTGATGGTACAGGCATGGCACAGGTGATGGTATAGGCATGGCACAGGTGATGGTATAGGCATGGCACAGGTGATGGAATAGGCATGGCACAGATGATGGAATAGGCATGGCACAGGTGATGGAATAGGCATGGCACAGGTGATGGTATAGGCATGGCACAGGTGATGGAATAGGCATGGCACAAGTGATGGTACAGGCATGGCACAGGTGATGGTACAGGCATGGCACAGGTGATGATACAGGCATGGCACAGGTGATGATACAGGCATGGCACAGGTGATGGTACAGGCATGGCCCAGGTGATGGTACAGGCATGCCACAGGTGATGGTATAGGCATGGCACAGATGATATAGGCATGGCACAGGTGATGGAATAGGCATGGCACAGATGATGGTATAGGCATGGCACAGGTGATGGAATAGGCATGGCACAGGTGATGGAATAGGCATGGCACAGGTGATGGTATAGGCATGGCACAGGTGATGGAATAGGCATGGCACAAGTGATGGTACAGGCATGGCACAGGTGATGGAATAGGCATGGCACAGGTGATGGTAAGGTCATGGCACAGATGATGGAATAGGCATGGCACAGATGGTACAGGCATGGCACAGGTGATAGAATAGGCATGGCACAGATGATGGTAAGGTCATGGCACAGATGATGGAATAGGCATGGCACAGATGGTACAGGCATGGCACAGGTGATAGAATAGGCATGGCACAGATGATGGTATATGCATGGCACAGGTGATGGAATAGGCATGGCACAGATGGTATAGGCATGGCACAGGTGATGGAATAGGCATGGCACAGATGATGGTATAGGCATGGCACAGGTGATGGAATAGGCATGGCACAGGTGATAGAATAGGCATGGCACAGGTGATGGTATAGGCATGGCACAGATGATGGAATAGGCATGGCACAAGTGATGGAATAGGCATTGCACAAGTGATGGTACAGGCATGGCACAGGTGATGGTACAGGCATGGCACAGGTGATGGTATAGGCATGGCACAGATGGTATAGGCATGGCACAGGTGATGGAATAGGCATGGCACAGATGATGGTATAGGCATGGCACAGATGATGGAATAGGCATGGCACAGGTGATGGAATAGGCATGGCACAGGTGATGGAATAGGCATTGCACAGGTGATGGTACAGGCATGGCACAGGTGATGGTACAGGCATGGCACAGGTGATGGAATAGGCATGGCACAGGTGATGGAATAGGCATTGCACAGGTGATGGTACAGGCATGGCACAGGTGATGGTACAGGCATGGCACAGGTGATGGAATAGGCATGGCACAGATGGTATAGGCATGGCACAGGTGATGGAATAGGCATGGCACAGATGGTACAGGCATGGCACAGGTGATGGTACAGGCATGGCACAGGTGATGGTATAGGCAGGGCACAGATGGTACAGGCATGGCACAGGTGATGTAATAGGCATGGCACAGATGGTATAGGCATGGCACAGGTGATGGAATAGGCATGGCACAGATGGTACAGGCATGGCACAGGTGATGGAATAGGCATGGCACAGATGGTATAGGCATGGCACAGGTGATGGAATAGGCATGGCACAGGTGATGGCACAGGCATGGCACAGGTGATGGAATAGGCATGGCACAGGTGATGGTAAGGTCATGGCACAGGTGATGGAATAGGCATGGCACAGATGGTATAGGCATGGCACAGGTGATAGAATAGGCATGGCACAGATGATGGTATAGGCATGGCACAGGTGATGGAATAGGCATGGCACAGATGGTACAGGCATAGCACAGGTGATGGTATAGGCAGGGCACAGATGGTACAGGCATGGCACAGGTGATGGAATAGGCATGGCACAGATGGTATAGGCAGCATGGCACAGGTGATGGAATATGCATGGCACAGATGGTACAGGCATGGCACAGGTGATGGAATAGGCATGGCACAGATGGTATAGGCATGGCACAGGTGATGGAATATGCATGGCACAGATGGTATAGGCATGGCATAGGTGATGGAATAGGCATGGCACAGATGGTACAGGCATAGCACAGGTGATGGTATAGGCAGGGCACAGATGGTACAGGCATGGCACAGGTGATGGAATAGGCATGGCACAGATGGTATAGGCAGCATGGCACAGGTGATGGAATATGCATGGCACAGATGGTATAGGCATGGCACAGGTGATGGAATAGGCATGGCACAGATGGTATAGGCATGGCACAGGTGATGGAATATGCATGGCACAGATGGTATAGGCATGGCATAGGTGATGGAATAGGCATGGCACAGATGGCACAGGCATGGCACAGGTGATGGAATAGGCATGGCACAGGTGATGGTAAGGTCATGGCACAGGTGATGGAATAGGCATGGCACAGATGGTACAGGCATGGCACAGGTAATAGAATAGGCATGGCACAGGTGATGGTATATGCATGGCACAGGTGATGGAATAGGCATGGCACAGATGGTACAGGCATGGCACAGGTGATGGTATATGCATGGCACAGGTGATGGAATAGGCATGGCACAGATGGTACAGGCATGGCACAGGTGATAGAATAGGCATGGCACAGATGATGGTATATGCATGGCACAGGTGATGGAATAGGCATGGCACAGATGGTACAGGCATGGCACAGGTGATAGAATAGGCATGGCACAGGTGATGGTATATGCATGGCACAGGTGATGGAATAGGCTTGGCACAGGTGATGGTACAGGCATGGCACAGGTGATGGTATATGCATGGCACAGGTGATGGAATAGGCATGGCACAGATGGTACAGGCATGGCACAGGTGATAGAATAGGCATGGCACAGATGATGGTATATGCATGGCACAGGTGATGGAATAGGCATGGCACAGATGGTACAGGCATGGCACAGGTGATAGAATAGGCATGACACAGATGATGGTATATGCATGGCACAGGTGATGGAATAGGCATGGCACAGATGGTACAGGCATGACACAGGTGATGAAATAGGCATGGCACAGGTGACGAGTCAGCACTTCCCTGGCTGAGACACTTACCTGGCGACGGCTCGGCTCCCGGCGGCGGCTTCTTCCCCTCCTCGCGACTCCGACGTCCGTCCAATTCTGCTCGGCTCCCGGCGGCGGCTTCTCCCCTCCTCGCGACTTCTCTTCTGCGGCGGGCGGGAAGCTGACCGGGCGGTGACGGTGAGTGACTGATGCACGCACCGGCACCGCCCCCAACGAGGTCAGCATGGATGTCCTTAATCATGATTGGTCCAGGCTGGAGTCTGGACCAATTATGATCCAAGACATCACAAAAGGGGGGTGGTGTAGCGCCGTGCTCTGCGCTACAGTTACGCCCCAGAAGGCTGCCATTTGGCGCCTCTGCGGGTGGAAAACCCCACCCCACAATAGGCACCAATGGAGCGCGCTCCAAATGGGGGGTGGGTGTAGCGCAGTGCTCTGCGCTACAGTTACGCCCCAGGAGGCCGCCTCTCGGCGCCTCTGCGGGTGGAAAACCCCACCCCCCATAGTGATGAGGCGGGCGCCCCTTGTGGGCAAAAAATGTTTTTTTTTTTTTTAATCTTTTTTTTTTTTCTTTTTCTTTTTTTTTGGGGGGGGGGGCGGCGCCCCTGCGCCCCCTATGGGCTGGCCGCCACTGTTCGTGAGTATTATAGCCACTTGTATTCCACCACTGTTCCCCCTACTCTATGCTCTGAGGACCTGAGTGCTCTCCTGGACCCGATAGCCCTGGGTTGGCTCTCTGACCAGGAGAGAGACGGCTTGGTTTGCCCGATCACTGCAGAGGGGGTTTCAGCTGTCATTCACCCTATACCGGGGGGTGTAAGGCCCTTGGTCAGGATGGGCTGCCCATAGAATTTTACAAAACCCATGTCAGCCTTCTGGCCCCCTTACTGGCCTTCCTGTACACCCAATTTCCATCAAGAACGGGGCTCTTCCCTCCTTGATGGCAGAAGCCCATATTATCCTCATTCATAAAGCCCCCAAAGACCCCAAAACTTTGTGCTTCATATCGGCCCATAGCGCTGCTTAACAATGACCTGAAATTCTGACCAAACTCCTCGCCTCTAGGCTGCAGCCCCTGCTTCCCTCTATCATAGACTAAGATCAGATGGGCTTCATGGCTCGCAGGTCCACCGACATTAATCTCCGCAGACTGTACCCCAATCTACAGGCACAACATAGTAATACCGGTACGCGAATTGTCGCCTCTCTCGACATCGAGAAGGCGTTTGACTTGGTTGAGTGGCCCTTCCTGTGGGAGATTCTCCAGAGAATGGGCTTCCCTTTGTTGTTCATCAGGTAGTTGCAAACGATATACAGGTCACCAAAGGCTGCCATTCGCCTTGGTGGGAGACTGTCCTCCTCATTTGGGTTGTCGAAGGGCACGCGACAGGGCTGCCCGCTCTCTCTGGCCCTCTTTGCAATTGCCATGGAGCTGGTGGCGGAGGCGTAGCACATCTCCCCTCTCATCAAAGGCCTACGGGTGGCATGGCTGGAGGAGAGGGTGGCCCTGTATGCGGACGACCTCCTGTTATTTCTGAACGATGCTGACTCCTCTCTTGATGGTGCTCTGCAAATCCTGGAGGCACTCTCGCGGGTGACTGGTCTGAAGGTCAACTGGTCTAAGCCGTAGCTGTTGCCGATTGACCAGGAGGCCGGGCGAACGGCACCGCCAGATGTTCTGTTGCAGTGGGTGGACAGTTTAGTGTATCTTGGAGTGTGCATCTCTAGTAGGGCTTCACACTTTGTGTCGCTTAACCTGGTTCCAGTGGTCTCGGCGGTCAGGGCTAAACTGCAGGCATTAGAGAAACTTCCCCTTTCCCTTTTAGGCGGCATTAATCTGATCAAAATGAAAGTTTTGCCAAAATTCACCTACCTATTTTGTAATTCGCCACAATGGATCCCTAAATCGTTTTTCTTCACTCTAAATAAAATGTTTTCTGCCTTTTTATGGGGCCCCCGTCCCCCCCCCAATATAAATTCTCTACTCTCCTGTGTCCTCTCTCACAGGGAGGTTTGGCATTCCCAGATTGCCAGAAGTATTTCCTAGCTTCCCAACTGGTCACGGCTGTTTGGTGGCTCGCTCCCGATGCCTCTAACTCAGCGGTGGTGGTGGAGACCGTGGTGCTGGGTTCAGTGAAGGCGTTAACCCACTTACTCTTCAGGGGTCCTAGGGCCCCGTACCCACTAACTATCTCCATGAAAACGACGCTTCGAGCATGGAAACTCGGATTGCAGCTTGAGAAATACCCGGGCACCACGGTGCTCCCTTATGGATCAATCCCACCCTGCCATACTTGTTCCATCTCCCAGAACCTGTGGGATGGACCAGGTATAAATAATATCAAAAAGATGTCTGATGTTTCTGTTGATCTCTCCTTTCCCTCCTTTACCCACTTTCTTACTAGTCACAATGTTCCCTCGTCCCATTTATTTAGATATCTGCAGTTCTCCCATGCCTTCAGGGCTCAGTTCCCCTCCGGGGGTCCCAGGTGGTGCAGCTGGATCTGGAGCGGGTCGTGTGCTACGACTGTTCCGAAAAGGCTGTCTCTGTTCTTTATGCGCATCTCCTCCGGGTCTCCTCCCCGGAACTCTCTGGCCTCCACGATTGGTGGGCCTGGGATGTCCCGGATTTGGACCAGGAGGACTGGGTGAATATGTGGGAGCTCCCATTAAAGATTCTGGTATCCCTTCGAGACTGTCTCATACAGTACAAGATTGCTCACAGGGCATATCTCACCCCCCGCCGTCTCCACAGGATCCATGCCTCTCATCCCCTGAATTGCTGGCGGTGTGGCCAGGACCCGGGGGATTTCCTCCATATTTTCTGGTCCTGTCCAGAACTCCCCACATACTGGTCTCATGTGCTTTCGGTGATCAAAGATGTTTTGCAGGTCTCGGTTGCCCCGTCTCCCAGGTTCTGCCTTTTGGGCATCCTGGATGACCTGGTAACGAGGGTGGCTGAACGCACTCTTCTGGGCCTGCTGCTCTTTTACGCTAGGAAAAATGTCACGTTACACTGGAAACAGCGGGCTCCTCCCACGGTACAGCAGTGGAAGAAGCTATATCGTGATACATATGCTCATAGAGGTTGCCCTAAGAAACACGATAGTCTGGGCCAGATGGCTGTCTAAGTCTAACCCCTCCACTGCCATGATGGACTAGTTCCAGACCTCACCACCCAGTCATGGCTTTTCCCTATTGGCAGTAACCTCCTGTGGGGTCTTACGGATGTACTGTTTCTGTTATTTCTGGGCTATGCCTGGCACCTCTCTATTTGAGTCTCCTGGTTCCCGGGTGCCCATCATTCCTTGTGATATGCTGTCTCCACTGATCTTGTCCCCTGCATGGGAACTGCACTTTTATTACCTGTTTTACAGCTGATTGAATTGTGAACCACGTGTACTTGGTTTGTTGTTGTTGTTGTTTGTGTTCAAAACTTTAATAAATACATTTATATTTTTGGTTGTACAGTAACATGACAAAATGTGGAAAATGTCAAGGAGTAGGAATATTTTTTTTACGACACTGTAAATGTGGATACAATTGCAATACAGTCGAATGAAACGTTTTCCTGATCGCTGGACTTTACTTTAGCAAGTGAGAGTTTTTTTGGTCCTGGCAAACAAACAAATAGCAGTAGTCTAGTCCCAGATGTTGGTTCAACAGCTTGTTAAATAATCTTGAACAACGCTTCTATGGTAACAGGCATGTGGTGACATGAGAGGATACATTCTGAGCACTGTGAATCATCCAGCAACTCAGCTGTTCCTCAAAGGTCCACAAAGATTAGACAGTCCAGCAGTTAAATATGGTGACTGCCCAAAATTGCAATGAAGGATTAATGAAAACATGGCTTCCACAAGAATTTCAGGCTTGCATCCACTGTACCTTTAAATGTATCTATAGACAAAATATTGTTTTTCTATTAGTTATGGAAAGATTTGGGAAGGGTTACACCCTCTGCCAAGTTTTATTGTTGTTTGTGTCCCCATCGGGGAGATTTACCGCACAGTTTGCACTTGTGACACTGAAAAAGTAAAGTGAAATCCAAAAAAATGTCTCCAGAACAAGAGGCAGGGCTTTTTTTCAGCCGGAACATGGGGGAACGCAGTTCCGGCACCTCCAGGACTGACTATATGTAATGGAAAAGGGTGCAGGGGTGTGCTGCAGGGTCTATTGATGCTCGATGCTGGGGGGATCTATTCTAACTGGAGGGGATATATTTTTTCCAGGGGGGGGGGTCTGTTGTTGCTGAGGTCCATTGTTGCTGGTGGGGGATCTATTGCTGCTGGGGGGTGTCAGTTGTTGCTGTGAGAGATCTACTGTTGAGGGAGGGGCCTATTGATGCTGGCTGTAGGGAGATCTGTTGTTGTTGCTGCTGGGAGTCTATTGTTGCCTAGGGGGAAATTTTGTTGCTGGTGGTCCATTGTTGTTAGGGGGATCTATTGTTGCTGGCTGCAGGGGATCTATTTTACTGCTTTTCTCGTTATCATTCCCAAATTCCATACAAATTACTTAACACCACAAAATGATACTTGGTTGTGTATTGTCTAAAAGGGCAGTACTGGGAGGTGGGTAAGGGATGGAACTAAGGAACGGTGCTCGGAGGTGGGTAGGGGGCGGAGAAAAGGGGTACCTCTGAAAGAGGGAGTTCCTGCACATATTCTCTGAGAAAAAAAGCCCTGACAAGAGGTAAGGGGAAATCTTGTAATGGGAATACCTATTCCAAAGACAACTAAGCTGGCCATAAAAATATAGGTTCTTTCATTAAGATTCTTCCATCCACACAGACGGTGTAAATGGACAAATCCGTCAGCTATCCCTGGCTGTCAGAATACCCGGACAGTGCCTGCAGTTGATTGACTGCAGGCACTGCTAAGCAGTTTTCAGCCCGGCTCTTTCAACAAAAGTCACATGAGTAATCGACTTTTCTTACTTTGGTTGATTTATGCTAACTTCTTGTTGCACCTCTAGGACAGGAAGTGAGCAGAATTTTTCTGCCAAGGGCTTTAACCCTTCCTACTCAATAAAAGCTAAAAAAAATAAAAATAAATTGGGTTATAGATAAACACAGAACACACGTCTAACTTCATTTCATTATAGTGTCCTAGTATAACTTAGAACAGAACTTTGGATCTGTTATGTATGCCACTGGTAAAGTCACTTCCTGACAATTTAAGAGGCAGCAGAGATATGGCTGGTAAGCAGAAACCCCAAACTCCTTGGACTGACTACTAAAGCCTAGTACACTCTAATGTTTTTTTTTTTTTCTTTTCGTTTAACCCCGCAGGCTGAATGAAAAAAAAAAAAAAGAGCTTGGGAGGAGCCGCTGTACTAACTTTGTGATGTTAGTACAGCGATCTCCCCCACTAAGTTATTGTGTTCTGACAGGGGGATGGCCCCCCGGTCAGAACATACCAGTCAGCGCTCTCAGTGATGATCTGATGCCGATGGGCAGACCTTTTCAGTCATGCTCTTTCACAGAAGCCGACTGAACGGCCAGCTTTTGTCGGGCCAGCTGCCATACACAAGGACCAAATGTCGGCCAGTTTAATATAAACAGATACTGTTCGAGATTTGGCCTGTGTGTACGGCCCTCTAAGTCAAATATACCTGCTAATGAATTCCAAATGATCTCAGAGGCATCAAAATTCATGTCAAACTGATTAACACAGGCTCTAACATGCACTGATAGGATTATTTACTTTAAGCTACATTACATTAAGGTAATCTAAACAAGCAAATAAACAAAGGACTAGAATTCTCCTTAAGGGCCGGTTCACACTGGTCCGACTTCGAGAACACAAGTCGCATGACATGTCAAAATAAATGGTCCCTATGAGAGCCGTCTTAACTAGTCCGACATGTGTAGGTCCAACTTTGAAAAAGGTTCCTGCATTACATTGGTCCAACTTAGGCACGATTTCAGCCCAATGATTTAAAATGGAAGTCGCTTCCAAATTGGATCATCACCTTAACTGATCGGATGGCATGCGGCTTGTGCTCTGAGGATCTTGAAGGGGAACCCCATGTCAAATTAAAAAAAATGGTGTGGGGTCCCCCCAATATCATACCAGACTGAAGGGTCTGATATGGATTTTGAGGAGAAATCCCATGCCAAAAAAAAATGGCCTGGGGTCCCCCCCAAAATTCATACCAGACCCTTATCTGAGCATGCAGTCCGGCAGGTCAGGAAAGGGGGGACGAGCGAGCGTCCCCCTCCTGGACCATAACAGGCCACGTGCCCTCAACATGGGGGGGTGGGTGCTTTGGGGTAGGGAGGGTCTGCGCTCGTCTGCGCTCCTCACCCCACAACACCTTGTCCTCATGTTGATTTATACCAGACTCAAGTGGCATAGTACGGTCGGATCAAAGTTGGATCCTGTTTATTGAAGTCGCATGGAAGTTGGACATAAGGTCGCAGGACAAAGTCAGATCGGAAGTCGTCCGACTTTTGTGTTGGAGCAGTGTGAACCCGGCCTAAAGAAGAAAACTGCTATGTAGAGGATGTGAAGAGTTTTTCCTAAATAACGGGAAAATCCTACTACCTCTTAAGCATATACTATATTACCAAAAGTTTTGGGACACATGCAGAACAAAAACATGACATAACAGGGATATGGCTGCGCCATTTGGGTTACATACATTGAGCACCTCTGCATACATGGTCGTACACGTCCGTCAAGTGACGGAGCACATATTTATAGTCTTCATGTAAAATGGGAAGTAATCAAGCATAACATGTTCCTTAACCGGGGAAAGGAAGGGTTGGGGAGATACTGAGAGGAGAGGCAGGGGTAGGAGGAAGAAGAGGAGGAGAAGGGGGAAGGAGGAGGGGGGGGGGGAGGAGAGGAGGGTGAAGGAGGAGAGGGGGAAGGAGGAGGGGGGGAGGGGAGGAGGGGGGGGAGGAGAGTGGGGAAGGGGGGAGGAGGGAGGAGCACGCACATGAACTTTGATGGCATCTCAGTCTTTGTCCGTAGTTGTCCGTAGTTATCAATGTCCATATTGAGTAGGCAATGTTTTATTTTGAAAATCTTGCAAACAACAAACACATCTCTACTTTTTTTTTACAAAAAAATAAATATTTAAAATGTTTTTTTTTTTTTTTTTTTTTTTTAGGTATACATAAAATATTGTACACATCAATAAACATAATAAAGGCTAAATATATGAACAAAATGATTTTTTTTTCTTTTAATCAAGGGCAATATCATATTATATTATACTATATATACCACTAAATAGCATAGACATTTTTAAAATCCTACACATCATTACATAAACTTTATTACATTCAGACCAAGAAACATAGATTATCATGAGTATGTAGCCTTTCTTCAAAAGGATGTTTATCCTTCAAAATTGAAGGGAGTGTCGAGAGAGAAAACAGGGAAAGAGCCCAACACCCAGAGATCAACAAATAGCAGTTACAGGCCTGATATTCCTCCACGCCTTTACCCAGACCCTTTGCCGTCATCTGTCTTTCTCAAGACCCTGAATTTTCCTTGCCTCACCAAGAATCTCACACACCACAACCGGAACAGGAAGGACTTTCTGCCGAAGGGGATACCTGACACCGTGCATTCCAGGTGTAATATCGGACTACTGAGCTGACCAGAAAAAGAGTGTCCAAATTAAATCCCTTGCGATTCTGCAATGCTCCATACACCCACTCAGCATAAGACATGCTAGGCAAGAAAGGAATATTCAGAGCCCTCTTCACCTTTTTATAGACTTCTACATTAAAAGGGCACTGAAGCAAGAAGTGGTCCATGATTTCCACTTCACCCTGACACTCGGCTCTCAGACAACTACGGTTGTCCAAAGAGCCGCACTTCACATTCCCCCTCACACAGAGCCTACCGTGGAAAGCGAGCCAGGCCTGGTCCCTTAATTTCAAGGGAATCCGCTCAGAGTTCATCAAACGTAAACCCTCCCTCATAATATGACCTGGTCAATCCCTTAAGGCCAGTGGTGCATGAAAGACAGTATCCACGATCTTCTCGCCCAGGAGTCTCCTAGGAAGGGACTTGATATCCTCCTCTGTCACATGCCACCATCTAAGAATTTTCAGGCACGGGGCAACATAAGCTGGAAGCTTACCATACTTGACCGTTAGGCTTTTCACTGGCCCACCATTCTCTCAACAGCCCAGAAAAGGCCTAAACCAGATCTGGAAAATATCTACCCATCCAGGCGGTCTCTCTGCTACCATGCTACCAAAATTATGTTTCAAAAACATTACAGAGAAAAACACAACTGGGTTGACCATCCCTAGGCCACCTTTCCGCCTAGATAGGTAAGTTACATTCCGCTTCACAAGATTCAGCCTGTTCCCCCATAATAATTGGAAGAAACAACTATGAATCCTGGTATAGAATAGGGATGGGCCGAGCACCCCGCTGTCCAGTTCGCACCAGAACATCTCGAACAGGAAAAAAGTTCTAGCCAACATACAAACTCGAATAAAATCTATGAGACATGAACATGAAAAATCAAAAGTCCTCATTTTAAAGGCTTATATGCAAGTTACTGCCATAAAAAGTGTATGGGGACCTGGGTACTGCCCTGCGGGACATGTATCAATGCAAACATTTTTTTTAAACGATCGGTTCTAAAGGAGCAGTGATTTTAATGATGCTTAAAGTGAAACAATAAAAATGAAAAATTACTTTAAATATCCTGCCTGGGGGGAGGGTCCCCTTGATGTGCCTGTAAAGTGGCGCATCTGTACGATGTATGGAGCCTGCTGCAGCAATACTGTCATTTCTAAAGGAAACAATGTTATTTACACTTGCTTGCGGCTGTACAATACAGATAAAAAAAAGGAAAACAAAACAGCATAAGGTCCCCCTCTTCCCAGTCCATACCAGGCCTTTCAGGTCTGGCATAGATTTTAAGGGGAACCCCAAGCAAAATTTTAAAGAAATTTAAATTAAAAGAAAAAACTGCGTGGGGTCCCCACCAAAATCCATACCAGACCGTTATCCGAGCATGCAGCCGGGCAGGTCAGGAAAGGGGGGGGCGAGTGAGTGCCCCCCTTCTGAACCATACCATGCCACATGGCCTCAACTTGTGGGGGGGGGGTGGGTGCCTCTTCCCAACAACCCTGGGCTGTGGTTGTTGGGGTCTGCTGGTGGGGGGCTTACCGGAATCAGTTCCCTTTAACAAGGGGGCCCCCAGATCCCAACCCCCACCATGTGAATAGGTATCAGGTACAATATAGTTCATACGCCTATCGCACACCTTCCTGGTTTGTAGGCACTTGTGTACTGGGTGCTGAAGCGATCACAAACTGGCCACTGGATCGGTTACAAGTAGATACATATTCGCCAGCACACCAAGGATCTTGCAAAAGCAGTCCAAAAACTTTATTCCAGAGAAGATCACATCAAAAAAATATATAGTGCAACGTTTCGGAGCCGCGCTTCACATGCTTCTTTTGCCTCTTAAGAGGCTACCCGCCATCTGCCCAGTCTTTGGCTTTGACAGCTCTTATATAGGCAATGGGCGGGGGCACCCAGATACGTCACCCGGTGGCACCATCCCCGTCTGACGTCACGTGATGTCAGAAGGGGGCGGTGCCATCAGCCATATTCATCCTTCAAATACCCCTTCCTTTAGGTGGCATATCTGAAGCACAACAGATGAATAACAGACAGCATAAGGTGATCAGAGAACTCCACCATACAACACTCAGGAGCTGAAAAGGCAGAGTCCCCCTTATAAAAAAACCTAAATCTATCTATCTATCTATCTATCTATCTATCTATCTATCTATCTATCTATCTATCTATCTATCTATCTATCTATCTATCTATCTATCTATCTATCTATCTATCTATCTATCTATCTATCTATCTATCTATCTATCTATCTATCTATCTATCTATCTATCTATCTATCTATCTATCTATCTATCCTACTCTCACAACTGCCTCGCTTAAATATGTAACCTGTGCTCTCTGGGCAACACTTAATATGTCCATCTTCCAGACCTGCTTTCCTGGGTATAATATTAAGAAACACACTATTATATCTCAGGCTGTCAGTGGAGCTTTTCTTGTCTTTGGGCTTAGTGACAGTGTTAAAATCACCTCCAAAGACAATTTGCAGAGAAGTAAAAAGGAAAGGATTAATCTTTGTACAGAGGCATTTCCTGTCCCACCTAGTTTGTGGCCCATAAATATTTATTACCACTTAAGCCCCGGAGGATTTGGCTGCTCAAAGACCAGGCCCTATTTTGTGATTCGGCACTGCGTGATTTTAACGGACAATTGTGCAGTCGTGCGACGCTGTACTCAAATGAAATTGACATCCTTTTTTTTCCCCCACCAACAGAGCTTTCTTTTGGTAGTATTTGATCACCTGTGCAATTTTTACTTTTTGCGCTATAATCAAAAAAAGAGCGACAATTTTGAAAAAATAACAATATTTTTCACATTTTTTTTATATGAAATTCTCAAAAAAAATGTAAAAATAGAAATTTTTTAACATTTAATGCCAATTTGTTTTCTGCTACATATTTTTGGTAAAAAAAATCACAATAAGTGTATTTTGATTAGTTTGCGCAAAAGTTATTGCGTTTACTAACTATGGGAAAGATTTATGTCATTTTTATTGTTGTTTTTTTTTTAAACTAGTAATGGCGGCGATCTGCGATTTTTTTTTTTGCGGGACTGCGACATTGCGGCGGACAGATCGGACCCTTGACTGACATTTTTGACACTTTTGGGGGTACCAGTGACATTACTACAGTAATCAGTGCTATATATATGCACTGTTACTGTAAAAATGACACTGGCAGGGAAGGGGTTAACTTTATTGGTGATCAAGGGGTTAAGTGTGTCCCTAGGGGCATGATTCTAACTGTCAAGGGGCGTGGCTTGTTAGATCATAACAGAGACATATGATCCTACATAGCAGGATCGCATAGCCTCTGTCTTGATCTAAGGGAGAATGACAGACGGCTGTGTTTACATCAGCCGTCTGCCTTTCTCCCTCTCCTGCAGACATCGGAGCCACCGGTCACACCCGCATGGATGTCAGGGAACGAGCGGGGGCGGGAGCGCGTATCCGGTGGTGCGCACTTACCCCCTAGAGGCTCATGGGCGAGTGACTTACCGGTACGTCACTTTGCCCAGGAGAGGCTGACTGCCACAGTATATAGTCATGCAGCAAGTGGTTAAACGTAGATCATGCCCCTTCACAGAGACCATACACCTTCCAATTTCTACCTCAATAAACCGCCGACACGTTACCATGCCAGTAAAAAGTACTGAAAAACTGCTGTAAGGCTCAGCCGCAAGAGACCAGAAGGAGGGCCACGCCTCCACTCCCTCTTTGCCAAGTGGACGCCAGCAAGGCTATTTACCTGGGTCTCTTGCAAAAATAAAGTATTAGCATCTATCTCACTGAGAAAAAAAAAGGCCGTATTACGAGCCCTTACAGATTTTATGCTGGCAACATTAATCATTGCCACCTTTATCAGAGTAGGAACTGCCATCAGGGTGATTGAGGTAGGCGTTTCTTAGCTCCCCCCTTACTAGAGACCCTGACCTCTTTAGAGAACACTCTACCCCATCCTCTTCCATCTGAGACATGGATTTAGAAGACTCCTCTTCCCCCTCAGATAAGGTCTCAAACTTGTTTTCCAGAGGTAGATCATCTACCTCTAAAGATGAAACCGAGGAGGCTGAGGACAGGACTGTCTTATTCCTCCTTCTCCCCGCCTTGGTCCACTCTCCCTCCTCTCCTGAAGCATTACCCTGAAGGGTGTTATTTACATCACTAGCAGTGACAACTTCCCCCTTCTTCACACTAGAGGTCTTATGCTGCCTCAGGGAAGGCCCTTATGAAGCTGTCACTTTAGATCTGCACAAATCTGCCCCTTTGGCAGCCTCAGCCAATCTGGATGACTTAGATACATTTGGAACACTGGGCACCTGAAACACTACTGGGGAAGAACACACATCAGAAGTAGACACCGACACAGTAGGGAGCACAGACTGGGGCGCAGACACAAGAGGGGTCACACTTTCAGACTGGGAAACTGACACCTTGGGGGGGCCCCTCTGGACTAGCTAAAACAGCCCCACCAACCCCTTCCTGCCCTCTACGCTCCACTTTCTCCATCCTCAGCAGCTCTTCCACCACTAGTGTTGAGCGAACACGGACTGTATTATTCGTGTTCGTACCGAATAATTGGATTTTTTGTACCCGAACACGGACACGGACACTTTACTGTATGTTCGGGTAAAAATCCGTGTTCGGTCGTTTTATTTCCGGGTTTTGCATGCTTTGGCGCTCTTTTCATGGCGGGCTTTCAACAGCCAATCAACAATCGTTTAACTGGTGTGCCTTAAGCCATCCCAGCCATGCCTGCAAATGTCTCAGTAGCTGTGATTGGCCGTCTGAAGCATGTGACCAAGTCTTTATAAGTTCCAGGCAGCCGCAGCATCTTCATTCTGCTGCTTAGATCAGGGACAGAGCACACATCAACGTGCTGGCTGCTGATTAGGGAAAGACAGGCAGGAAAAAACCATTTGTGTCCGGATAGAATTGAGGGACAGGTCGGAGTGTTTAGGCAGGGCGAGTTGTAGGCATTTTAGGGATAGAGTCTGCTGAATTATAGGGTCAGTGTCTTCTACAAAGTACAATCGATATTGCTGTGTGGGGGGTGGGGTGACTCTGCACTCAATCCTGATCTACGATCTCTTCTCAATCCTGTTAGGGAGAGGCTGCTGCTGCTGAATTTTAGGGAAACTGTGTTCTACAAACTACAATCGATATTGCTGTGTGGTGTGGGATAGGAGATAGGCAGGTGTCAGTGATCCACATCCATTTTTCTGTGTGTGAGCTGCAGTGAACACAATCTTTTTGGGCTGCAGTGAACACAATCTTTTTGGGGTGCAGTGAACAACGTCATTTTTGGGGTGCAGTGAACAAAATCTTTTTGGGGTGCAGTGAACAAAATCCTTTTAGGGTGCAGTGAACACAATCTTTGTGGGGTACAGTGAACAGAATCTTTGTGGGGTGCAGTGAACACAATCTTTGGGGGGTACAGTGAACACAATCTTTTTGGGGTGCAGTGAACAAAATCCTTTGTGGGGTGCAGTGAACACAATCTTTGTGGGGTGCAGTGAACACAATCTTTTTGGGGTGCAGTGAACAAAATCCTTTGTGGGGTGCAGTGAACACAATCTTTGTGGGGTGCAGTGAACACAATCTTTTTGGGGTGCAGTGAACAAAATCCTTTTTGGGGTGCAGTGAACACAATCTTTGTGGGGTGCAGTGAACACAATTTTTTGGGGTGGAGTGAACAAAATCCTTTTTGGGGTGCAGTGAACATCATCCTTTTTGGGGTGCAGTGAACAAAATCCTTTTTGGGGTGCAGTGAACACAATCTTTTTGGGGTGCAGTGAACAAAATCCTTTGTGGGGTGCAGTGAACACAATCTTTGTGGGGTGCAGTGAACACAATCTTTTTGGGGTGCAGTGAACAAAATCCTTTTTGGGGTGCAGTGAACACAATCTTTTTGGGGTGCAGTGAACAACATCCTTTTTGGGGTGCAGTGAACACAATCTTTTTGGGGTGCAGTGAACAAAATCCTTTGTGGGGTGCAGTGAACACAATCTTTGTGGGGTACAGTGAACAGAATCTTTGTGGGGTGCAGTGAACACAATCTTTGGGGGGTACAGTGAACACAATCTTTTTGGGGTGCAGTGAACAAAATCCTTTGTGGGGTGCAGTGAACACAATCTTTGGGGGGTACAGTGAACACAATCTTTTTGGGGTGCAGTGAACAAAATCCTTTGTGGGGTGCAGTGAACACAATCTTTGTGGGGTGCAGTGAACACAATCTTTTTGGGGTGCAGTGAACAAAATCCTTTTTGGGGTGCAGTGAACAACATCCTTTTTGGGGTGCAGTGAACACAGTCTTTTTGGGGTGCAGTGAACAAAATCCTTTGTGGGGTGCAGTGAACACAATCTTTGTGGGGTACAGTGAACAGAATCTTTGTGGGGTGCAGTGAACACAATCTTTGGGGGGTACAGTGAACACAATCTTTTTGGGGTGCAGTGAACAAAATCCTTTGTGGGGTGCAGTGAACACAATCTTTGGGGGGTACAGTGAACACAATCTTTTTGGGGTGCAGTGAACAAAATCCTTTGTGGGGTGCAGTGAACACAATCTTTGTGGGGTGCAGTGAACACAATCTTTTTGGGGTGCAGTGAACAAAATCCTTTTTGGGGTGCAGTGAACAACATCCTTTTTGGGGTGCAGTGAACACAATCTTTTTGGGGTGCAGTGAACAAAATCCTTTGTGGGGTGCAGTGAACACAATCTTTGTGGGGTACAGGGAACAGAATCTTTGTGGGGTGCAGTGAACACAATCTTTGGGGGGTACAGTGAACACAATCTTTTTGGGGTGCAGTGAACAAAATCCTTTTAGGGTGCAGTGAACACAATCTTTGTGGGGTGCAGTGAACAAAATCCTTTTTGAGGTGCAGTTAACACAATCTTTGTGGGGTGCAGTGAACACAATCTTTGTGGGGTACAGTGAACACAATCTCATACTTCTGAACATTTGAGGGTGCTGCCTGTTCCATACTCCTCCTCCTACTGCTCAACCATCCTTTTAGGGGTACAAACAATAGTAATTGGGGCCTAGTGTGGTGGTGTATGTGTGAGATACATACACTTTCTTTTTGATCATATTTTCTATTCCGCTATTCAATTAAATCCTTTGGGGATCAATTAAATTGCGTGATAGTCTGTGTCGGTACGTGTGAGATCCACCTTTCCAAGTTTTTGGGGTTCATCTCATACTTCTGAAGATTTGAGGGTGCTGCCTGTTCCATACTCCTCCTCCTACTGCTCAACCATCCTTTTAGGGGTACAAACAATAGTAATTGGGGCCTAGTGTGGTGGTGTACGTGTGAGATACATACACTTTCTTTTTGATCATATTTTCTATTCCGCTATTCAATTAAAACCTTTGGAGATCAATTAAATTGCGTGATAGTCTGTGTCGGTACGTGTGAGATCCACCTTTCCAAGTTTTTGGGGTTCATCTCATACTTCTGAAGATTTGAGGGTGCTGCCTGTTCCATACTCCTCCTCCTACTGCTCAACCATCCTTTTAGGGGTACAAACAATAGTAATTGGGGCCTAGTGTGGTGGTGTACGTGTGAGATACATACACTTTCTTTTTGATCATATTTTCTATTCCGCTATTCAATTAAAACCTTTGGGGATCAATTAAATTGCGTGATAGTTTGTGTCGGTACGTGTGAGATCCACCTTTCCAAGTTTTTGGGGTTCATCTCATACTTCTGAAGATTTGAGGGTGCTGCCTGTTCCATACTCCTCCTCCTACTCCTCAACCATCCTTTTAGGGGTACAAACAATAGTAATTGGGGCCTAGTGTGGTGGTGTACGTGTGAGATACATACACTTTCTTTTTGATCATATTTTCTATTCCGCTATTCAATTAAAACCTTTGGGGATCAATTAAATTGCGTGATAGTCTGTGTCGGTACGTGTGAGATCCACCTTTCCAAGTTTTTGGGGTTCATCTCATACTTCTGAAGATTTGAGGGTGCTGCCTGTTCCATACTCCTCCTCCTACTCCTCAACCATCCTTTTAGGGGTACAAACAATAGTAATTGGGGCCTAGTGTGGTGGTGTACGTGTGAGATACATACACTTTCTTTTTGATCATATTTTCTATTCCGCTATTCAATTAAAACCTTTGGGGATCAATTAAATTGCGTGATAGTCTGTGTCGGTACGTGTGAGATCCACCTTTCCAAGTTTTTGGGGTTCATCTCATACTTCTGAAGATTTGAGGGTGCTGCCTGTTCCATACTCCTCCTCCTACTCCTCAACCATCCTTTTAGGGGTACAAACAATAGTTATTGGGGCCTAGTGTGGTGGTGTACGTGTGAGATACATACACTTTCTTTTTGATCATATTTTCTATTCCGCTATTCAATTAAAACCTTTGGGGATCAATTAAATTGCGTGATAGTCTGTGTCGGTACGTGTGAGATCCACCTTTCCAAGTTTTTGGGGTTCATCTCATACTTCTGAAGATTTGAGGGTGCTGCCTGTTCCATACTCCTCCTCCTACTGCTCAACCATCCTTTTAGGGGTACAAACAATAGTAATTGGGGCCTAGTGTGGTGGTGTACGTGTGAGATACATACACTTTCTTTTTGATCATATTTTCTATTCCGCTATTCAATTAAAACCTTTGGGGATCAATTAAATTGCGTGATAGTCTGTGTCGGTACGTGTGAGATCCACCTTTCCAAGTTTTTGGGGTTCATCTCATACTTCTGAAGATTTGAGGGTGCTGCCTGTTCCATACTCCTCCTCCTACTGCTCAACCATCCTTTTAGGGGTACAAACAATAGTAATTGGGGCCTAGTGTGGTGGTGTACGTGCGAGATACATACACTTTTTTGATCATATTTCCTATTCCGCTATTCAATAAAAACCTTTGAGTATCAATTGAATTGCGGGATAGTCTGTGTCGGTACGTGTGAGATCCACCTTTCCAAGTTTTTGAGGTTCATCTCATACTTCTGAAGATTTGAGGGTGCTGTCTGTTCCATACTCCTCCTACTCCTCATCCATCCTTTTAGGGGTAGAAACAATAGTAATTGGGGCCTAGTGTGGTTTTGTACGTGCGAGATACATACACTTTTTTGGATCATATTTCCTATTCCGCTATTCAATAAAAACCTTTCTAGGGCAAGATCTTAAATTACAGAAATATGAGGAGACCGTCAAATAAGGGCCGTGGCCTGGGTCGTGGTGCTGCTGGTAGAGCTCCTGTTGCAAGGAGAGGACGTGGTCGATCTGTGCCAGCTACACGCACAAGTGAAACACCTTCCTCAAGTGTGAGTAGGCGACAGAACCTGCATCAGTATTTGGTAGGGCATCATACGCCCCTAGAAGTGATGAGGCCAGAACAAGTGGAGGCGATAGTAGATTGGTTTGCTGCTGACAGTGCCTCCAGTTCCTTCACATTGTCTCCCACCCAGTCTACTGCAGAAAGGTCACAGTTGGCACCTGCAGCCGATGTCCAACCGTCTTTCACCTCACCCCCTTGAAAATCAGGCAAGCAGTCTGAGCCCCAAGCCATACAGCAGTCTCTTCTTCTTTTTGATGACTCTGTCAGCAGGGTTTCCCAGGGCCATCCACCTAGCCCTGCCCCAGAAGTGGAAGAGATTGAGTGCAGCGATGCCCAACCACTTATTTCTCAAGATGAGTACATGCAAGGATCATCGCAGCACGTCTCCGATGATGACGAAACGCAGGTGCCAACTGCTGCGGCGTTCAGCATTGTGGAGACCGACAAGGAGGGCAGGGGTGAAGACTGGGTGGAAGATGATGTGGAGGACGATGAGTTCCTCGACCCCACATGGAATGAACGTCATGCAGGTGACCTGAGTAGTTTGGAGGAAGAGGCGGTGGTCGCACAGAGCCACCAGCACAGCAGAAGAGGGAGCAGGGTGCAGAAGCGGAGCGGCCGTGCCCTAGACACTACGCCCGCTACTGCCCAACGCAGCAAGGGAACGAGCGCACCAAAGTCAGCTCAAAGGAGTTCTCTAGCGTGGAAGTTCTTTAGAAAATGTGCTGATGACAGGACACGAGTGGTTTGCACCCTGTGCAATCAGAGCTTGAAGCGAGGCATAAACCTTCTCAACCTGAGCACAACCTGCATGATCAGGCATCTAAGTGCAAAGCACGAGCTGCAGTGGAGTACACACCTTCAAAACCAAGAAACGTCTCTGGCTCATCCTGCTTCCTCTTCTGCTGCAGTCTCGGCCACTCCAGCCACATCTGTAGTGATATTGGCACCTGCCACCCCGCAAACAGACGATCTGTCAGCAACACCACCACCTGGGTCACCAACAACCATCTCCACAATGTCCCGTGGAAGCGTTCAGCTTTCCATCTCCCAAACACTTGAGAGGAAGAGGAAGTACCCCCCTACCCACCCGCGATCCCTGGCCCTGAATGCCAGCATTTCAAAATTATTGGCCTTTGAAATGCTGTCATTCCGTCTGGTGGAGACGCACAGTTTTAAAAACCTTATGTCGGTGGCTGTCCCACAGTACGTCGTGCCCAGCCGCCACTACTTTTCCAGGCAAGCCATCCCTTCCCTGCACAACCAAGTGGGGGAAAAAATCAGGTGTGCACTGCGCAACGCCATCTGTGCCAAGGTCCACCTAACTACCGATAGGTGGACCAGTAAGCACGGTCAGGGGCGTTATATCTCCCTAACGGCACACTGGGTAAATGCAGTGGCGGATGGGCCTGAGGCGGATAGCAATTTGGCGCATGTCCTTCCACCACCGAGGATTGCAGGGCGCTTCAGTTTGCCTCCTGTTCCTAACTCCTCCTACTCCGCTTCCTCATCCTCTACCGCCTCCTCATCCGGACAGCGTAACACCTTCACCACCAACTTCAGCACGGCCAGGGGTAAACGACAGCAGGCAGTTTTACAACTTTCCTGTTTGGGGGACAAACCACACACCGCGCAGGAGTTGTGGAGGAGCATGGAACAGCAGACAAATGAGTGGTTGCTGCCAGCGAGCCTCAAGCCCGGCCTGGTGGTGTGCGATAACGGGCGAAATCTCATAGCAGCTCTGGGCCTAGCCGGTTTGACGCACATCCCTTGCCTGGCGCATGTGCTGAATTTGGTGGTGCAGAGGTTCCTTAAAAACTACCCCGATATGTCAGAGCTGCTGCAGAAAGTGCGGGCCGTTTGTGCGCACTTTCGGCGTTCTCACCCTGCTGCTGCTCGCCTGGCAGCACTGCAGCGTAACTTCGGCCTTCCCGCTCACCCCCTCATATGTGACGTACCCACAAGGTGGAACTCCACCTTGCACATGCTGGAAAGACTGTGCGAGCAGCAGCAGGCCATAGTGGAGTTTCAGCTGCAGCACGCACGCGTGAGTCGCTCTGCGGAACAGCACCACTTCACCACCAATAACTGGGCCTCCATGCGAGACCTGTGTGCCTTGTTGCGCTGTTTTGAGTACTCCACCAACATGGCCAGTGGCAATGACGCCGTTCTCAGCTTAACTATCCCACTTCTATGCCTCCTTGAAAAAACAATTCGGGCGATGATGGAAGAGGATGTGGCACAGGATGAGGAGGAGGAGGAGGATGAAGAGGTAACATTTCCAAGGCTTTCAGGGCAGTCATTCGCAAGGGGCTCCGAGAGTGGGTTCCTGCACACACAAACGCCAGGGACACAATTGTCCAGCAGGGGCACAGTTCTGGAGGATGAGGAGGATGAGGAGGAGGAGGAGCTGGAGGAGGAGATGGAACCATGTTCACAGCAGGGTGGCACCCAGGCCAGCTCATGGCCATCACTGGTGCGTGGCTGGGGGGATACAGAGGACACGGACGATACACCTCCCACAGAGGACAGCCTTTCGTTGCCTCTGGGCAGCCTGGCACACATGAGCGATTACATGCTGCAGTGTCTCCACAACGACTGCCGAGTTGCCCACATTCTAACTTGTGCTGATTACTGGGTGGCCACGCTGCTGGATCCCCGTTACAAGGACAACGTACCGTCCTTAATTCACTCACTGGAGCGCGATCGCAAGATGCGCGAGTACAAGCGCACGCTGGTAGACGCCATGCTGCTGGCATTCCCATCTGACAGCGGGGCCGCAGTGGAAGCACAAGGCAGAGGAGGAGGAGGAGGAGGAGGAGGTCGCCAACGCAAACCAGGGCACCGCCAGCACCTCAGAAGGCAGGGTTAGCATGGCCGAAATGTGGAAAAGCTTTGTCAGCACGCCACAACAAACAGCAGCACCAGCAGCTCAGATGGAACGTCTTAGCAGGAGGCAGCATTTTACCAACATGGTGGAGCAGTATGTGTGCACATGCCTACATGTAGTGAATGAGGGGTCTGCCCCCTTCAACTTCTGGGTCTCCAAATTGGGCACATGGCCTGAGCTTGCCCTTTACGCCTTGGAGGTGCTGGCGTGCCCTGCAGCCAGTGTATTATCTGAACGGGTATTTAGCACGGCTGGGGGCGTTATAACAGACAAGCGCAGCCGCCTGTCCAGAGACAATGTGGACAAGCTCACGTTCATTAAAATGAACCAGGCATGGATCCCACTGGACTTTTCCGTACCTTATGCAGAATAGCAATGGATACCGACCTTACCCAGCCATTGTTCCATTTTTGCTCTTTCTCACTCTTTTGGGGTGTACCCTCATTTAAAATTTGTGAAAAGAAGCAGTGTTGGCTACCTCGTCCTCCTCCTCAGGGCCAGATTAACGTAGGGGCTATTGGAGCTGCAGCTCCAGGCCCCTACCTTTTATATAGGCCCCGGGTTGGCCATATTCACTGTTACCGCTCTTCTGTCACTTGTAAACACAGAAGTCTGGCTTCTATGCTCGCTTCCCCAGGCAGCACCCTCAGAACCTCCCCACACAGCGCGAAGGCCGGACAAGGAGGGACAGTTGCCGATGCATGGATGTGTTTATGGGCTTCAGAGACAGCATCCCATGTTGAATTAGGCATGCATGGCTGCACCCTTCCTCCTCTGGGTGCATGGCAAGGCACGGCCCTTAAGGCCCTTCAAAATCCTCAGCACCAAGCCCATGATGCTCTTAATCCGGCCCTGGTCCTCCTCCACCACCGCTTCCACCTACACCGCCCATAGGTGTGCGCAGCCTATTGCATTAAGGTGTGCACCCCAAAGTTGAAATACACATGCATGTGTTTGCCAGCAGGGAGAGTAATGTATCGGGGCCATGTACCTGTAGGCAAAGAGAAATAGAGCAGAGCAGGTCCGAGGGAGATCTTTCCCATCTCCTCACTGGCAATGCTATGTGCCCTAGGTGATTAGGGTGTGCCCAGGCACACCCGGCACACCCTGTGCGCATGCCTATGTCACCGCCACATCCACCACCACCTCAACCTCCCTCCTACTCCATATGGGCCTCGTCCTTCAGAGATGAAGAAGAACATTGTTTTATTTTTCTGTTTTTTTTTGTTGTTTTAAGTTATTTCCCTATCCACATTTGTTTGCAGAGCACTTGCCATGCTCTTAATTACGTTTTGCTGCCATTTGCAGCACTCTAGCCCTTTCCTTTGGTGTTTTAGAGCCATTTTAGTGCCTTAAAGTTCGGGTCCCCATTGACTTCAATGGGGTTCGGTGTCCGGGAAAAGTTCGGTAAAAGTCCGGGACACGGACCCGGACTTTTTTTTAAAGTTCGGCCGAACCCGTCGAACACGGACATCTAGGTGTCCGCTCAACCCTATCCACCACCTCTGGCTGATTATGGAGGGCTTCAAGGCAATTGCAGTCATTTGCCACATGCCCTGAGCCCTGACAGAGGGAACATTTATGTACAGAACATGAGCTTGAAAAATGCCCCTTTTCACCACAGTGATGACACAGCTTTGGTTGTCCTGCATAAAAAGTAATGATCCTGTCATGACCTATAATGGCAGACGAAGGGATCATGTGCTTAACAACATTACCCGTGACATGCAGTTTTACCAACACCGTACATCCTCCTGTCCATATCCCCCTATCATCTACATCTTTCCTCAAGAGGGTTTGGGCATCCACATATCTCCCCAACCACACCACCAGATTTGCAGAAGGAATGGACTCATTAGGTACTAAAATGGCGACATTTTTGTAGAACGGCTGGCGAGAGACTACTTTGAGAGACAAACCTGCCCATCTTGGGGTCTCTTTCCACCTCTGCTCATACTTCCCCCAAAAGACATCTTAACCTTCCGCCTTGACAAAGGAGAGGTCATACTCATATGACACAATTGGGCTGATAAGGGCAAAAATCTCCTCTGCTTTGAAACCCTTCCCCAGAATATGGTCTACCACATCTCTCCTATTTGGGGGGGGGGGGGGGGGGGGGCCTTCTGTAGTCCACCTCATTTGGACCACATTGTGGCATTTAAAGGAGCTACCAGATGGTGTCAGACTGGCCTTACCTTCACTGACATCACTCCTTGTGACCGCAGAATAACTGGCCCTACTCACCCTTGGGACAGGTGCAGCCACTGCTGCACCATAGGAAATAACTGCTCTCCTTGCAACATCCCACACATCACTTTTAGTTACAGACCCCTCTTTAGATAAGGTTGAAACAACATTGTCAGAAACAGCTGGAGCAGAGACTTCTGACACAGAAATATCTTGTAGCACCCTCCTAGGTAGGTGCTAGTGAGAATATCGTTTTGGGCTCTGTCTGCTTACAAGAGGAGCTGCAGGTAATTTTATATTGCTCTCTGCCTATCAGGGAGCAGGATCTATTAGTGAGGTGAGTGTGCTCAGTATGCGATTTATTCAGTCTGAAGAGTGTTTCACGCTGGTCCAAAAGGGAAGCATGTTGGACAGTGGGAGGAAACCTGACAAATGGGTGCATAGGCTTTTGATACAGTCTTGGTGATTGACAGAGGGTAGGTTGCCTCGGTGCATTCTGGTATACTGTATAAAAGCCAGGAGCACATGTGCTGTGGGGTCTTTGGCTGGAGAGCAGAGTCCTGGAGGGAGGGGACGGCTACCTCCTCCTCTTTAGAGGTGTCATGCGGTTGCAGGAGGTTGTCCTGAGGACCAGAGGAGCGGTTGAGAGGAGCTGAATCCTAAGGTCCAGGAGAGCTGACTGAGAGGGGAGACACTGGAGACCGACCCTGGGACTGCAGTATCATGAGTACAGGGACTTGTATCAACGGGCCTGACCTGAGGGGCGCCACCCCTGCTCATAGGATAGACAGAGGACAGGTGTCAGCAGAGAAAGAGAGAAAGAGGATACTGGGGAGAGTGTCCTGAAGATAATTGTTTGTTCACTGAGTCGTCTTAGGAAAAAGAGACTCCATCCAAATTCATCCAAAGTGGCAGGGTGAATCAACAGCCTGGCTGTATCAGAAGATAGGAGTCCTCAACATTGTCTATAGTTAAATTGGAGTATGCCACTATTTCCCTCTCCCATCCCCATTTTACAATAAACAATAAAACAAACAAATACCCTTGGACTGATTATTGGAGTGAGCCGAGTGAAGGAATTAAGGACTTGTATCTATCATGACCATGTGCTGGTAACTCAGGGGGTCACGCAAAGTGCTACAATAGTCTACATTACCCTGGTAATTCTTATTTCATTACCAGTAACTAAAGGGTTACCAACAATGGAGATGTCCTCATAAGCACAGAAAAGTCCGCACACCCTCTACTGGCTGGCTGTACACAGGGGGGAGCCTCATCCAGGAGATAAGCTTGCTCTCCGCCACCCTCTGCTGCACCATCCATAGGAACTACACCTCCAATAGGTGGTATAGGCAAATCATAATCAAAGACAGCTTTTTCTGTCACCCGTTGTTTTATAGGCTTTGGGGGAGCATCATTATCCTCCTCTTCATCCTCAGACAATCATGACAAGGCAAACATGCGACCATGCGAAGGTGATTCCATTTCTGTAATGAACTTTAGCATACCTGCTTCCTCCACAGGCTCCGATTGATCATCTTGCTCCATAGGCTGCTGCTGCGGTGACAAGGGCACAGAAATTCCTTGGCCTGATGACATACTGCCGGTCAAAACATCTGACTGCTGATCGCCCGCAACCTGTCTGGACCTTGCTTTGTGCACTAGTCCAAATAATGGTCGAGGGAGGATTATGGTGTGGGGTTGTTTTTCAGGGGTTTGGTTTGGCCCCTTAGTTCCAGTGAAGGGAACTCTTAAGGCATCAGCATGCCAAGACATTTTGTACAATTTCATGCTCCCAACTTTGTGGGAAAAGTTTGGGGATAGCCCCTTCCTGTTCCAACATGACTGCGCACCAATGCACAAACAAGGTCTATTAAGAAATAGATGAGCGAGTTTGGGGTGGAGAAACTTGACTGGTCTGCACAGAGTGGAAGAATGGTCAAACATTCCCATAGACACACTCCTAAACCTTGTGGACAGCCTTCTGAAAAGAATTGAAGGTGTTATAGCTGCAAAGGGTGGGCCAACTCAATATTGATCCCTATGGACTAAGACTAGGATGCCATTAAAGTTCATGTGCGTGTAAAGGCAGGCACCCCAATACTTTTGGTAATATAGTGTGTGTTATGGCTCAAAACCAAAACAACGCATATCATAGTCAATTTGATTTCACCTATTTCTATAAACTGAAGTTTTTTTTAAATTCTTTAGGCCTCTTTCACACTAGCGGACTGATTGAGTCCACCTGTCAGTTTTTCAGGCGGACCCGATCAGACCCTCAAGTCTCTTCTATGGCTCAGCGGTAGTCAACAGACATGTGTCCGTTGACACCCACGGACATCCGATCCTATCCACTAAAAACAGACAGATGGAGATCCATTCCCCATCCGTCTTGTGGGTTTGATAACAGTCGGGTGTAAACAGACAGGCGGTCTGTTTACATCTGACTGCCCATCGAGAAGAGCAGGCTGTGTCTGTGTACATTCTGCATATGCAGAGTGGACACGGACCAGCCATCTGCCTGCCAATCAGGCAGTCAGCGGTCAGATTTCCTGCTGAGCAGGCAGACCCTAACGGATCCCACCCAATGTGGAAGGGGCCTTATTTAACCACTACACGACCATCCACCGCAGATTTACTGCGGCAGGCAGCCGCTCCTGCGCAAACCGACGTAGTACTACGTCGCTTGCTCAGGAGACTCAAGCGCGCTCCCGCCCCCGCTCGTCAGCCGGGGAGCCAGTGCATGCGACAGGCGGCTCCGATGGCTGCCGGCCACTTGCGATCTCCCGCAGCTGAGAGAGAAGGACAGACGACTGATGTAAACACCGCCGTCTGTCATTCTCCCTGAAGTGATCACAGAGGCTATGTGATCCTGCTCAGAGTTGTATAAAGTACTCGAAACCCATACTTGAGTAAAAGTACAAGTGCTCGATCAAAAAGTGACTTGAGTAGAAGTGGAAGTGCTCGTTTAAAAAGTGACTTGAGTAGAAGTACTAAAGTATTCAAAATTTTTTGTACTTAAGTATTGCAAGTAGTTTTTTTTTTAAATTTTGCTACTCAAGTACTGAAAGTAAAAGTACCAGTAGTTTTGAAAAAAATTATTGCTACTCAAGTACTGAAAGTAAAAGTACAAGTACTGTGTTATGTAGTTATTAAAGAAAGAAGTCAAAAGTTTAAACATCATGTTGTTTTTTATTATTTCAAATGCAGCTTTTATTTATACATACAGTAGCATTTATTTTCGTATGCGCTGATAATACACATGTTTTGAGCTTCATGAAACCTACCATCTACTGTTCTGGCAGTGGTAATTTTTATAATTGTAACGAGTAACTATGCAGCACAAAAAAAAAATATCGGAGTAGAAGTATTGAAATCATTGAAAAAATGTAGTGAAGTAAAAGTGGAAGTAGGAGAAAAAAATTCTACTCTAGGAAAGTACAGATACCGCCTTTCGGTACTTAAGTACAGTAGTGAAGTAGTTCTCCTTAGTTACTATACATCTCTGATCCTGCTATATAGGATCGCATGTCTCTGTGATGACTTCACAAGCCATGCCCCCTGACAGTTAGAATTCCCTAGGGACACATTTAACCGCTTGATCACCCATACTGTTAACCCCTTCCCTGTCAATGTCATATTTACAGTAACAGTGCATATTTTTAGCACTGATTACTGTAGTAATGCCACTGGTACCCCCAAAAGTGTCAAAAATGTCAGTTAGGGGTCCGATCTGTTGGCTGCAATTTAGCAGTCCCGCAAAAAAATGCAGATTGCCGCCATTACTAGTAAAAAAAAAACAATAAAAATGACATAAATCTTTCCCGTACTTAGTAAACGCAATAACTTTTGTGCAAACCAATCAAAATACGCTTATTGCGATTTTTTTTTACCAGAAATATCTAGCAGAAAACAAATTGGCCTAAAATGTTAAAAAGTTTTGATTTTAACATTTTTTTTTGAGAATTTTATATAAAAGAATGGGAAAAATATTGTTATTTTTTCAAAATTGTTGCTCTTTTTTTGTTTATAGCGCAAAAAATAAAAATCGCACAGGTGATCAAATACCACCAAAAGAAAGCTCTATTTGTGGGAAAAAAAGGACGTCAATTTCGTTTGGGTACGACCGCGCAATTGTCCATTAAAGTGATGCAGTGCTGAATCGCAAAATAGGGCCTGGTCATTGAGCAGCCAAATCCACCGGGGCTAAAGTGGTTAAATATCTAAATTAGAGTACAGGGAAATAACAAACAGGTCTCAATATATATAACATCCTAATTGTCTGTGTAGTTAACCTACAGTAATTAAGTAAGGTGACATAGCAAGTTCACAAATATCTCAACTTGTGTTTGGGTGCAATAAAATCATATCATCCATTGTTAATTGAAGTTTGATTGGTCACTAGAGCTTAATGTATATGAGTTATCACATAAACTTTCTTCTACACATTGAAAATCTTGGTTATTTTACACATATCAAGAGACTCACGATTAGTGTGAAAAGATACAGTCTACCGACTGTCTGTTGCTCACCCAGATTGATCTGATTGCTATCTTTCCTCACAACCTCTGCTTGAACCTGACTTCTCTGACCTTTTTTCTTGTTTTACCCATAGCTGACCTCTGCATCCAACTATCCTCCAGTCCCTCCCTGGTGTACCATCTTCTCATTGTAGACTTACCACTTTTGACTGCAACCTTGTCCCAGCATGCAGAAAAACCCGTCTCCACTATTATGAGCTCTGGGGAAAACCGGCTGGTGCTTAGACTCCAAGTCTTGGGTCAGCCCACATCACCCGTCGGGGGTGTTCTCTTAAAAGTGGCCTTTTCCATATAGCAAGATAGAGAGGACATCTAATCAACCATCATAAACCAAGCTTGTTTTTACATTGGTGCAGAAGACTAAATTATTTATTGGAGCATTACCATAATGCCAGATATGTAAAAATGAATACAGTTGTTACATACATGGCATTGGGAGCCTGACTAGATGTGGATGACCTCTCTTACGCCTCCAGCCCAGAGTCCCTTATAGAGTGGACAGGTAGTGCTGGGATCAAGGGCTTTTAACCACTTTACCACCGGAGGATTTTGCTGTCTTACGTCCAGGCCACTTTTTGTGATTCGGCACTGTGCGACTTTAACTGACAATTGCGCGGTCGTGCGACGCCGTACCCAAACAAAATTTACGTCCTTTTTTCCCCACAAACAGAGCTTTCTTTTGGTGGTATTTGATCACCTGTGCGATTTTTACTTTTTGCACTATAAACAAAAAAAGAGCATAAATTTTGAAAAAATAACAATATTTTTCAAATTTTTTTATATGAAATTCCCCCCCCCCACAAAAATGTAAAAATCAAACTTTTTTAAAATTTTTTGGCCAATTTGTTTTCTGCTCGCAAATGCAAAAGAAATTAGTACCAAATCTGAAGAGAGTCCATAAATAAAAATGGGGGTTTGGTGCCACCATATGGCCATATCGTGCTCAAGCCCACTACTGCATCAAAGTACCCCATTATCAGTGGGTCCTACACTATCCATGAAAAAGAGATGAATCCAGCCCTTCTAACCCTTGGAGATAACACTCCTTGCTGGGGAAGATGTGCAAATGCACTACAGGGGACTCCTCCTATATCCACTTGATGATGGACACTGATTGAGTACAGGTGTGTGTGGGGGGTGGGGAGGGCTGCTCAACCTCGATAGTCTGGTCAGACCGAATACATAATAAACAGGCAAAAAATTTGGGGGAGCATACCCATGTATTTCCAAAGCTGCTGCAGCTATGAACCAAAAGACATGTATATTAAAAAAGAATAGCGCGCAAATGCAAAAGAAATTAGTACCAAATCTGAAGAGAGTCCATAAATAAAAATGGGGGTTTGGTCCCACCATATGGCCATATCGTGCTCAAGCCCACTACTGCGTCAAAGTACCCCATTATCAGTGGGTCCTACACTATCCATGAAAAAGAGATGAATCCAGCCCTTCTAACCCTTGGAGATAACACTCCTTGCTGGATATACATGTCTTTTGGTTCATAGCTGCAGCAGCTTTGGAAATACATGGGTATGCTCCCCCAAATTTTTTGCCTGTTTATTATGTATTCGGTCTGACCAGACTATCGAGGTTGAGCAGCCCTCCCCACCCCCCACACACACCTGTACTCAATCAGTGTCCACCATCAAGTGGATATAGGAGGAGTCCCCTGTAGTGCATTTGCACATCTTCCCCAGCAAGGAGTGTTATCTCCAAGGGTTAGAAGGGCTGGATTCATCTCTTTTTCATGGATAGTGTAGGACCCACTGATAATGGGGTACTTTGACGCAGTAGTGGGCTTGAGCACGATATGGCCATATGGTGGGACCAAACCCCCATTTTTATTTATGGACTCTCTTCAGATTTGGTACTAATTTCTTTTGCATTTGCGAGCAGAAAACAAATTGGCCAAAAAATTTTAAAAAAGTTTGATTTTTACATTTTTGTGGGGGGGGGGGGGAATTTCATATAAAAAAATTTGAAAAATATTGTTATTTTTTCAAAATTTATGCTCTTTTTTTTGTTTATAGTGCAAAAAGTAAAAATCGCACAGGTGATCAAATACCACCAAAAGAAAGCTCTGTTTGTGGGGAAAAAAGGACGTAAATTTTGTTTGGGTACGGCGTCGCACGACCGCGCAATTGTCAGTTAAATTCGCACAGTGCCGAATCACAAAAAGTGGCCTGGACGTAAGACAGCAAAATCCTCCGGTGGTAAAGTGGTTAAAAGCCCTTGATCCCAGCACTACCTGTCCACTCTATAAGGGACTCTGGGCTGGAGGCGTAAGAGAGGTCATCCACATCTAGTCAGGCTCCCAATGCCATGTATGTAACAACTGTATTCATTTTTACATATCTGGCATTATGGTAATGCTCCAATAAATAATTTAGTCTTCTGCACCAATGTAAAAACAAGCTTGGTTTATGATGGTTGATTAGATGTCCTCTCTATCTTGCTATATGGAAAAGGCCACTTTTAAGAGAACACCCCCGACGGGTGATGTGGGCTGACCCAAGACTTGGAGTCTAAGCACCAGCCGGTTTTCCCCAGAGCTCATAATAGTGGAGACGGGTTTTTCTGCATGCTGGGACAAGGTTGCAGTCACAAGTGGTAAGTCTACAATGAGAAGATGGTACACCAGGGAGGGACTGGAGGATAGTTGGATGCAGAGGTCAGCTATGGGTAAAACAAGAAAAAAGGTCAGAGAAGTCAGGTTCAAGCAGAGGTTGTGAGGAAAGATAGCAATCAGATCAATCTGGGTGAGCAAAAGACAGTCGGTAGACTGTATCTTTTCACACTAATCGTGAGTCTCTTGATATGTGTAAAATAACCAAGATTTTCAATGTGTAGAAGAAAGTTTATGTGATAACTCATATACATTAAGCTCTAGTGACCAATCAAACTTCAATTAACAATGGATGATATGATTTTATTGCACCCAAACACAAGTTGAGATATTTGTGAACTTGCTATGTCACCTTACTTAATTACTGTAGGTTAACTACACAGACAATTAGGATGTTATATATATTGAGACCTGTTTGTTATTTCCCTGTACTCTAATTTAGATATTTAACCACTTTAGCCCCGGTGGATTTGGCTGCTCAATGACCAGGCCCTATTTTGCGATTCAGCACTGCATCACTTTAATGGACAATTGCGCGGTCGTACCCAAACGAAATTGACGTCCTTTTTTTCCCACAAATAGAGCTTTCTTTTGGTGGTATTTGATCACCTGTGCGATTTTTATTTTTTGCGCTATAAACAAAAAAAGAGCAACAATTTTGAAAAAATAACAATATTTTTCCCATTCTTTTATATAAAATTCTCAAAAAAAAATGTTAAAATCAAAACTTTTTAACATTTTAGGCCAATTTGTTTTCTGCTAGATATTTCTGGTAAAAAAAAATCGCAATAAGCGTATTTTGATTGGTTTGCACAAAAGTTATTGCGTTTACTAAGTACGGGAAAGATTTATGTCATTTTTATTGTTTTTTTTTTTACTAGTAATGGCGGCAATCTGCATTTTTTTGCGGGACTGCTAAATTGCAGCCAACAGATCGGACCCCTAACTGACATTTTTGACACTTTTGGGGGTACCAGTGGCATTACTACAGTAATCAGTGCTAAAAATATGCACTGTTACTGTAAATATGACATTGACAGGGAAGGGGTTAACAGTATGGGTGATCAAGCGGTTAAATGTGTCCCTAGGGAATTCTAACTGTCAGGGGGCATGGCTTGTGAAGTCATCACAGAGACATGCGATCCTATATAGCAGGATCAGAGATGTATAGTAACTAAGGAGAACTACTTCACTACTGTACTTAAGTACCGAAAGGCGGTATCTGTACTTTCCTAGAGTAGAATTTTTTTCTCCTACTTCCACTTTTACTTCACTACATTTTTTCAATGATTTCAATACTTCTACTCCGATATTTTTTTTTTGTGCTGCATAGTTAGCAGCACAATACCCATGTATTTCCAAAGCTGCTGCAGCTATGAACCAAAAGACATGTATATTAAAAAAGAATAACGCGCAAATGCAAAAGAAATTAGTACCAAATCTGAAGAGAGTCCATAAATAAAAATGGGGGTTTGGTCCCACCATATGGCCATATCGTGCTCAAGCCCACTACTGCGTCAAAGTACCCCATTATCAGTGGGTCCTACACTATCCATGAAAAAGAGATGAATCCAGCCCTTCTAACCCTTGGAGATAACACTCCTTGCTGGATATACATGTCTTTTGGTTCATAGCTGCAGCAGCTTTGGAAATACATGGGTATGCTCCCCCAAATTTTTTGCCTGTTTATTATGTATTCGGTCTGACCAGACTATCGAGGTTGAGCAGCCCTCCCCACCCCCCACACACACCTGTACTCAATCAGTGTCCACCATCAAGTGGATATAGGAGGAGTCCCCTGTAGTGCATTTGCACATCTTCCCCAGCAAGGAGTGTTATCTCCAAGGGTTAGAAGGGCTGGATTCATCTCTTTTTCATGGATAGTGTAGGACCCACTGATAATGGGGTACTTTGACCCAGTAGTGGGCTTGAGCACGATATGGCCATATGGTGGGACCAAACCCCCATTTTTATTTATGGACTCTCTTCAGATTTGGTACTAATTTCTTTTGCATTTGCGCGCTATTCTTTTTTAATATACATGTCTTTTGGTTCATAGCTGCAGCAGCTTTGGAAATACATGGGTATGCTCCCCCAAATTTTTTGCCTGTTTAATTTGTTTTCTGCTACCTATGTTTGGTAAAAAAAAAATCACAATAAGCGTATTTTGATTGGTTTGCGCAAAAGTTATTGCGTTTACTAACTAAGGGAAAGATTTCTGTCATTTTTTTTTTTTTTTTAACGAGTAATGGCGGCGATCTGCGATTTTTTTTGCGGGACTGCGACATTGCGGCGAACAGATCGGACCTTTGACTGACATTTTTGACACTTTTGGGGGTACCAGTGACATTACTACAGTAATCAGTGCTATAAATATGCACTGTTACTGTAAAAATGACACTGGCAGGGAAGGGGTTAATTTTACTGGAGAGGGAGGGGTTAATGTATGCCTGGTGCTTACTGACGTGTGTGGGGGGAGGTGACTGAGTGACACAGGGACAGATCGCAGGTTCAGCTATGCTGAACCCTGCAATCTGTCACTGTTTGTCACTTAGGAGACCCGCCCGCTTTGTTTACACAAGCGGGCGGATCTCCAAACTCGATTCCCTGACGATCCGGGAAGAGCAGCGGCGATCGCGAGATAAAGCCACAAGGGGAGGAGTCCAGCGGCGTAGGTCTACGTCGCTGGACGGGAACGAGCCACTGTGCCGCAGTAGAGCACAGTGAGCGGGGTAAAGTGGTTAAAAACAAATTGTGTGTACTCATGGTAAGCTTTCAGGTTAGAGGGATTTGGTGACTATGATGCCCCCCTGGTCACTTTCACAACCACTGCAACATGCCCCTCTGTGCATAACCCCTTCTCCTGTCATGTATCCTGGGCTCCCACCTGCGGCCCAGGGGGGCGATGATGGGTGTCACTAGATAGGGTGGAGGGAGCTCAATGATTGTCGCTGATCCTCCCTCCGGTTCATAAACCAAGAAGCTATGTGTATGACATATTTCTTGGTTCTAAGCTGTCATTCTCTAGTGACATAAAACATTGCAACTACCCGCTTTTTTTTCTCCAAAGTTTCTTCTTTCAGAAAATACATACTGCTTTAAGGCTTTACCTAATCTTCAGGCCTAAAATGTATATTTTAAAGTGTAAAAAATGAAAAAAAAAATGGCTCCAGGACTGAAGTGATTAAAACTAGCTAGATCTGTGTCTCCTCGCCTATCGGAGTCCACAGGGAAAGCTATAGAACTGTCAACACATTGTTGTCTTGAAGCTATTTTATTATTCTTCCTAGTACAAGATTAACCCCTTCCTGTCTAAAGCCTAGTACACATAATTCGATTATCGTCCATTTTTTATTTTAATCCTTATATCGAAAACAAATAGGCTACTAAAGTACAAAATATCTCATACCACAGGATAAATTCGTAAGTGATGTAATGTATTTATATTTTATTTTCGGATGAAAACTATCTTCATTGAATGAAAATTTCAGACGACAGCTGTGTACTAACGGTCAGATTATTGTATGATCACTTCGAAAGCAGTATTTTTTTTGTACGATATTCTGATCATCTGTACAGGGCTTTAGGGTAAAACAAAAGTTAATTCGTAGGCACAATTTTGCAGCTTTGACATGTATTAGCAAAACCGTATATAACATCACAACCACTTTGTGCATCCAGGTCGATTATACCTTGTTTTTTTCAGGACAAATTGGTGGTAAATAGTAATGGATATCTCCTGATTTTTTTTTTTTTATTATTAAAAGAAATTTGGGCCACGATCGTAAATAAAAATATTTTTTTAATATAGCTGTATAATTGTTGTTACTACCATAACCTACCACCAAAGAGCAACCGAAAACACATTTTCCTGACGCCAACATGGCAGCTTACCTGTGATAGAGCTCCACATCTTATCCACTCCCTCAGGATTGGTAAATAGCATAAATAAAGGAATAGTTAGCCCCCCCCCCTCAATACTTTTTTTCCTCATACCTCAACGCACCAGTGAAGAGTAAGCAGCACTGCCTCAGTGCAGTTGCCGGCTGGGTTCAGCCTCTCCCAGTACGTAGTCCCAGTGCTCAGGCTGCTAAATGTGCTAAATAGCCTGGGACTCTGTGGGTCTTGATGCGGCCTGCAGTATTTTCTCATTAGGAACAAAATATGCCAATATGTAAGTGTCTGCAGTCTGGGGTTTAGGGGGGCCAGCCATTTCATTCCTTTTCTCTTTTGGTTCCTTGTACCACATAGGATTGCATTACCCTTTATTTCTGTCTCCCCATATGTGGTTTCCATATGTGGTTGTCTTTTTTTTCATTCTTTTTGCTTCCTTTTGTCTCCATTCTAGGATAGTTTTTTGTTTTTTTCGCCCTCTTGCTTGCCCCAGTGGGGATCCATGCCACACTGCCTGGGGCATCCACATTGTCCCTATAGGGTGAGAGTGGCCGCCGAGTGCTGCTTTTCTTTACAGAGGACGTTCTTGATGATGTCATCAGGCCACGTCATGCTCCCAAAGATCAAGACCAGAGGGGAAAGATGTTCTTCAGAGGAGCGTAGCCCTAGATGCCGCTCCCACTCAAGGGCAGCAATTGACGAGGGAATCCCTAAATCTGATATCATTCGGGCAATAGCTGAAATTAATGTGTCGGCAAACTTTATTGCAGAAGCGGCAATTGACTCGTTCTGGTGTTTGACCAGGGCAATGCTATACTCACGTCACGGCTAAGAGGGCCCTATGGTTGAAACCTCGGGCTGTGCTTGCTTTTCCAACACAAAATTTGTGTAAGATAACTTATGACAGAGAATCTCTGTTGGGTAGTAAACTGGAGACAGCCATATCAGGAGTGACAGGAGGCAAGTCCAGTCTGCTCCCACAAGAAAAAAAAAGGGATCACAAGCAACCTTTCTCAAAACCCATCATCAAAAAGCCTTGAATTTATGTATCAAGTGCAGCACCAACAAATTAAAAGTGACAATTAAATTACAGTATTGATAATTCAACAACAACTTCCCACAATGTCCAAGATAAATCCAAGCATGAATAAGAAAGTCAAGTGGGAAGAGGATGACGTCTGGGGTGTGCCTAGGCCGGAGCTTGTGCTCTGGCGTAGGTACATAGACAACATCCTCTTCCTATGGGATGGCACGGGGGAGTCCTTGAGTCAATTTATGGAAACCCTCAACAATAACCAAAGAGGCATTAGCTTGACCTATGAGTCGAGTAACAAGGAGATTCACTTGTGGAATTAAAAATACGAATAGAAGATGGTCAAATAGTTACTTTGACTTTTTTCAAGCCGACTGACCGGAACGGATTCATAGACACCACGAGTTGCCATCATAAGTCGTGGTTAGAATCCGTTCCTGTCAGCCAGTTTTTACGTCTGAAGCGAAATTGTTCGCGTAGGGAGGACTTCTTGCAGGAAGGCTCCATCATGAAAGATAGGTTTCGGGAAAAGGGCTATGATGAATCTCTCTTGAATCAGGCCATGGTCAAGGCTGATTCTAGGGCCAGGGAGGATCTTCTACAGCCGAAAAAGAAAGATTCACAACAGTCTTTTGATTTTGCCTTTTTTTCCACATACTCGACCCAACACTTTTCCGTAAAAAATATTTTACGACGCCATTGGCATATTTTGAAAAATGATGGGGTGTTGGGTCCCCTCTTACCTCCACAACCTCAAGTTATTTATCGGGGTGTTCCCCCCTTGAGGCTACAGATAGCTCCTAATATCAGGGACCCTCCTAAAAAGGTCTCATTTTTTCAACAGGTGGGAGGCTTTTATAGGTGTAGGTGTGCTATCTGCAAGCTGAATGTGGAAAAGAGGAGGCGTGTGGACACCTTTAAATCTGGGAACACAGGTCAGGATTTTACCATTAAACCATTCATATCATGCACTACAAGATATGTGGTTTACTTGGTGAGGTGTCCATGCGGCCTTGACTATGTTGGCCGCACCATCCGAGAGCTTCATGTGAGGCTCAAGGAGCATGTGGCCAACATAGTCAAGGGCTTCCCCAAACATAGCCTTTCGAGGCACTATGATGAGTGTCATCACAGAGATCCCAGTGGACCCCTATTTTTGGGCATTGATAGGTTTTCGGGCCACTGGAGGGGAAGCAACTTGACAAGGGGAGTTTCAAAGCTTGAGACTAGCTGGATCTACAGGCTTAAGTCTTATACCCCCTTAGGCCTCAATATAGAATGGGATTTAAATGCCCATATCAATAATTCCTAGTTTGGATTTTCCTATCTTTCAGTGCAATATGTGACATGTTCTAGTGCAGATATTTATGCTTTTAAATATTTTTTAATATTGTTATATATTTGACCTGAGTTTTATATGTATCTGTATTTTTATGTATTTTAATGTGTCTTATGTACCCATTTTTTGCTGTATGATTGGTCATTGTAACTTCCCAGTTCTTTGGCTGTTCTTGGTGTTTGCAACGGCAGGTGGCGCTGTCTCCCCCGGGCCGCGGCCTTATGTTCTACGGTGGGTACATTTATCCCCAAATATTTTATTATTTGCCCCATCTAGGTCTAGTTTAGGGCATTATGGAGGTGGGGGTCGATTGAAAAATATCAGTATAGGGAATGATTTCTGATTCATCTCAGTATCTTCTCATATCGTCCTTCCCCCCTTCCTTCCGGTTTGTGTGGTGGTTCACGAACGTGGAACGCATATCCGACTTCCGGTTATTGCGCACTTCCGATGGGCTGGCTCTCCTCCGCCGTTTTAAAAGGCACTAGCGTACCCCGAGGCCACACCCCTTGACGACGTCTTTTTATGACGAAACGTGCGTCGGGTGGCGCTCTCGGTGACGCGTGCCGCAGCGTGGAGGAGACAGAGCGGCCATCATTCGGGTGGTAAACGCCAGGAACGCCCAAGAAACAGCGGGGAGGACTTCTCAGTATAATAATGGATGTGAGATACCTTCTTTGATTCTGTAAGTGGCTGATTTTATGAGCGGGAATAAAGTGCAAGTAAGCAGTCTGCGCTATGTGATGTTCCCTTTTTTTTCTCTCACAACATACACCACCTTTGAGCCTGCCAATTGGACATCTGAGTGGGAAGTCTCCTGTCTATATACTCTTTGTATATGTGCATTTGATCTCTGTTATGGGGGTCAACGACATCTGGTAAGGAGTGGTGGTGTTGGAGTGCTTTTCTGGTGGTGGTTCTTCAACTCTGGAATTGCCTTTTCAAGTGTGGAGACATATTTTCATGGACTGCTTTCTCATTCATTTGGGACTCTTTTATAGGGTTTAGCGCCACAGTTATTGTTTTAATGAATAAGAAAAAGCTGGTGTAACAACTCGGAATTTGGAACCGTGTCCAAGTAACAGTCCACCACCTTCAGATAAAATGCAAACTCACCAGAAATAATGGCTGACGCAACAGCAGCATGTGCACCTTTAAACATAATTAACATGAGCTAATTAACTAGACACTCAATGCCCACCCAGACAATGTTGAAATAATCAGGCAATATGTGACCCAATTAGCAATTAACCATGGGACATACATGTTTAGCAGAAAACATATAACACCTTATTAAACAGACAATAGCAGGAGACCACCAGCACCAGGTGGCTTGCTGATCATATTAATATCTGCCATTAGTCTCTCAGTCTGAAAAGGTGAAATCAAATTCTCTTTATATATTTCTTGAGGGATATTGTTGACAAATGCTACTATCCCATTTGAAGTAATCCAAACTACATTCTTAGCGTCCATTAAGTAGCTGTCAATCATTTTCTTGGTCACCCTGTGCCCCTAATAGACACAGGGTGACTTACACATAAGAGGGACCTGTGGAGCCAAAACAGGGGTTTCCCAACCTCTCCAAAGAAAATCAATATAGAAGAAATGGCTGCACTCCAGGTATCATCAAAATTCTGGTTTATTAACTGAACATCCCAATGTGGCAAGCAACAGGTAGACCCGTTTCACACACTAGCAAGTGTGTGAAACGCGTCTACCTGTTGTTTGCCACATTGGGATGTTTGGTTAATAAACCAGAATTTTGATGATAGCTGGAGTGCAGCCATTTTTTCTATATTGATTGTCTGCGGAGGCGAGCCGAGGCGTGCACCTGTACATCATTAGGCTTCTTGATTCATCTGGAGCAGTGAGTCTTCCTTGTCTTTGTCTCCAAAGAAAAGCTGGGTTCCATGGGCCCCACGTCCAAAGTTACTCCCATCACACTTTTGGCCTGTGCATGTCTCCAACAATGTTCATGTTACCTGGACGACATTCTTCTAACCAGAGATCTGGAATAATTGCTGATGCACAAAGAGATCTTCATACACACCCTGCAGAAATATGGCCAGATCATTGACTGAAAAAAAAAAAAAAAGCCAAATATCTCTGACCTATCAGTTAGTGTTTTGGGGGCGCTCTTCGGATCCTCTAACTCCAACTGTTTTGTTTCCACCAGAAAAAGCAGTGACAGCCAGGAAGAGAATTCTGAGGTCAGAGAACTCCGCTTGTGTGCTGGCTTTTCAGTGCCTCAATCGTTTGGGCACAATGTCGTCATGCATACCCAGGGCTCAAAATTTCAAGTCCTGAGCTACTTGCCAGGCCTTAAGAGTTACTTGCCACTTGTTGCCCCACCCAAACCCTACCCTGCTCTGCCCCTAAACACGCCCTCGTAAAATATCTCATAAAATTACACTGTTAAATGTTTTATTCAGAATTAAGTTACAAAAATAAATATTAACAACAACAACCGAGAGAGAGAGGGTTCAACAGAGAGAGGGGGTTTGACAGAGAGAGACGGGGGGGGGGGGGGGGTTGACAGAGAGAGGGGGTGACAGGGAGAGATAGGGGGCTGACACAGAGAGAGGCAAAGGGGGTGACAGGGAGAGAGAGGGGGCTGACACAGAGACAGGCAAAGGGGGTGACAGGGAGAGAGAGGGGGCTGACACAGAGAGGGGCAAAGGGGGTGACAGGGAGAGAGAGGGGGCTGACACAGAGAGAGAGGGAGGGAGAGAGGCAAAGGGGCTGACACGGAGAGAGGGAAAGGGGGCTGACACGGAGAGAGGGAGATGACACAAAGAGAGGGAGAGAGAGAAGGAGGTGACATGAAGAGAGGGAGAGAGAGGGGGTGACACTGAGGGAGAGAGAGGGGGGTGACACGGAGGGAGAGAGAGGGGGGTGACACAGAGGGAGAGAGAGGGTGTGATGCTGAGGAAGAGAGAGGGGGTGACACGGAGGGAGAGAGAGGGGGTGACAGGGAGAGAGAGAGAGGGGGTGAAACGGAGAGAGAGAAGGAAGGGGTGACACAGAGAGAAAAAGAGAAACAGAGACAGAGGGGAGAATATGACAGGGACAGAGGGGGGGCAGGGACAGAGGGGGGAAGATGACAGGGACAGAGGGGGTGATGACAGGGACAGAGGGGGGGGGTGACAGGGTAGGGAGGAGTAAGTCCGGTCACTGTGCTCATCTTACTCACTCAGTTCACCATGTAGCTGCTGGATGCTAATGAAACTTTCCCGCCCACACATCCTCCTTCACAGACCGCAGGCACGGGCTGTTCTGAGTGTGTGGGCGGGCACAGGGAGAGAGAGAGAGGGGGGCGGGAGAAGGCAGAGCAGATGCAGCCTTTCCCATTCCTGGAGGGGGGGGCTGCTCACTGGGCTATTAAACACACACACACAGCATTGTGACAGGGCAGGCAGGCTGAATGGAGGAGCTGTATATTCCCCCTACAGTACAGCCCTGTTCTTACTCGCCCTGCTCATCAATCCACTCGCAAAATGCGAGCAGGCGAGTGGAATTTTTGAGGGCTGCATACCAATGATTTGTTGGGTGCAGTGGCACCTGCGCCAGTTTCAGCTGGGATTCTTAGGGCAAGGGAGGAAACAGAATCTAGCACAATTAAGAAGAGTGACACTCAGTATGAGTAAGAGTCTGCAGAGGTGGAGGGAGAGAGGTAAGGAAGTCACGGACCGTTAGAACTGTTAGACTGGATCACTGTTATGAAACAAATTGGCAAGACAGCCTGGAGGGCCACTGTGAAGGACTTTTGGTTCAATGCAAATGGAGATTCCCAGTTAAGGGGGTGGTTTTAAATGCGCTGGAAGTTCAAGCAGCCTTTCTACCACTTTTGACCTTGCCCCACAGAATCAAAGGAATACCAGTCTCTCTGCAGTTGAACAACAGCGCGGCAGTTGTCTATATGCAACACCAAGAAACAACTCACAGCAGTATGCTATTGAGAGGGATGGAACCCATAATGTCTGGGGCAGAAAATCACCTACAATTTTCAAGAGCAGTTTATCTCCCAGGGAATTTGAACACACAGGCAGACCGACTATCACGCAGACTCTCAGATCACAAGTGAGCCTTACACCCCAGGTCTTCTGGTCAACATGTGGGGCCTAACACAGACAGACCTCTTTGCTTCCCACTGCAATAAAAAACTTGGGGGATATCTGACGCAGGCAGAGGAGACAGATGCTCTATATATATTTCCCCCAACATCTCTCATAATGAGACTCCTCTTGAGGCTGTCGAGAGAGAACATGGTAGTCATACCCATCCCTCCATATTGGCCACAAAGGCCTTTGTTTTTCCTGGCTATTCACTTCAAGATATAGAAGCCAATCCCCCACCGAACATACACAGACTTGGCCTGCTATCAAGACAGTTGAAAGGGGAGGCTGGATAACCTAGGTTGCTTCAGAAGTGCTCCAGAGTCATCTCTACTTTGTTAAGTGCTAGAAAGCCCTCTACTAACAACATCTGTGCCAAAATCTGTAACAAGTTTGCGTTTTTTTCGGTAGGACGAGACTTTGATCCTACTGTGCCTCCAGTGATGGCTGTTCTGGACTTCCTCTATGTTATATTAGACATGGGCCTTAACCTATATTCATTGAGGTTGCAAGTGTCAGCTATATTGGCAATAACAAAGTTTAAATTAGCCAAAAATCCTTTAGTTTGCACAATTTTTGAAGGCCGTCATGAGGATTCAACCACTAAGAAGGAGAGTCTTTTCCTAGTTCAAATGGTGTTGCTGCATTTCCTGTCAGTTCCGCTGTTTTGCTCCAATAGAGCAGTGTTCGGTTCAGGACATTACCTACAAAGCAGTATCTATCACAATAACTTCAGGTAGAAGGATGTCCAAGATTCAAAGAAAGTTGCAATTACATCAAGAACGTTTAAAATACACATGGATAAGAAAAGCCGGCCTGCTCCAATAAACCTTCCAGGATCGTCTAAAGAGCTCAGTGACGTCAGCACATTGCTCCTCCGACGTGTTTTGTCACAATCTGCCATCGCCCTGGGGTCGACTACGTCAGGCCAATGTCAGATTGCAATGAAACGCATCAGCGGAAGCGACGTGCTTATGTCACAGTGTTGTTTAGACGATCCCAGAAGAATGGTCGCTTTATTGGAGCCGGTTGACTTTTCTTACTCATGTGTATTTTAAATGTTCTTGATGTAAGTGCAACTTTCTTTTATCTGAATAAAGTAGTTTGGTTTTACGCTATGGCGAGCATTATCTCTTTTTGCCAACCCCTATGAGATCTACTGTTTGTGGGAGGATCCTCGCCTTCAGTGTTCTGTGGACAATCCTGGCATCTATCCTTGCTGTAAAAAGAGGAAAACAACTGCGCTAATTCAAAAAAGGCAAAGCAGCAGCTTCAAGTGCGACTGACACCCCAAAAAGTAAATGTATAAATTAAGCTGCGCTAACAATTGAAACAGTCCATGTGAATGTCCATAGATGAAAGGAAAAAATGATGACCCTTGTGCAGGTACCGCTTACCAGATTCCAATCATTAAAGAGCCAAAAGAGTAGAGGCAGGGTCTTCAAATATGGAAAACAGCAAGCTTCATAGGGCTCCAATAAGGATCTCCTCAATGATATATGAATAAAAAGGAGAAAAAAAACACCATAGTGTAAACCAGTAACAAAAGTGGATATAAGATGCGTTGTGACTTGTGCAGGTACCGCTTACCAGAAGTAGCAGATACTGTAGCCAAAATGATGGGAACCGAATCCGTAGACCTCAGAAAGTAGCAAACCCGTACCGTGGTGATGCAAATGTCCAAGGATACGTTTATACAAAGAGGAAAAAAAAGGCAAACGCCATAGCGTAAAACCATAAACAACTGGTGATGACACCCAAATAGTGATAACTAAAAATCCAATATTGGTGAATAGTGACAGCCACCACCGAAGAGGGTAGGATCCCCTTATTGACTGAACCAAGAAGCTTGATCAAGTAGTGAGATAAACCGCTTACCAGATGAACTAGAAGATAGACATATAATAGAACCTAGAGGGCACCAGTGAGGATGGGTACTCTTACCAGCTCCAGGTATTGCATGAGCGGGAGTTCAAAGTGACGCTGGACAACACTCCTGATAGCGCTCATCAACCAGGCTCAGGGAGGGATGCAGGTTACCCGAGAAATGAGGAGGGGAGAGCCATAGCATAAAATCCAACGATGTTGCTGCATGCAATGCTGTTCCTTGCACAGATCAACACCGACTTCTATGTTGATCTGTGCAAGGAACAGCATTGCATGCAGCAACATCGTTGGATTTTATGCTATGGCTCTCCCCTCCTCATTTCTCGGGTAACCTGCATCCCTCCCTGAGCCTGGTTGATGAGCGCTATCAGGAGTGTTGTCCAGCGTCACTTTGAACTCCCGCTCATGCAATACCTGGAGCTGGTAAGAGTACCCATCCTCACTGGTGCCCTCTAGGTTCTATTATATGTCTATCTTCTAGTTCATCTGGTAAGCGGTTTATCTCACTACTTGATCAAGCTTCTTGGTTCAGTCAATAAGGGGATCCTACCCTCTTCGGTGGTGGCTTTCACTATTCACCAATATTGGATTTTTAGTTATCACTATTTGGGTGTCATCACCAGTTGTTTATGGTTTTACGCTATGGCGTTTGCCTTTTTTTTCCTCTTTGTATAAACGTATCCTTGGACATTTGCATCACCACGGTACGGGTTTGCTACTTTCTGAGGTCTACGGATTCGGTTCCCATCATTTTGGCTACAGTATCTGCTACTTCTGGTAAGCGGTACCTGCACAAGTCACAACGCATCTTATATCCACTTTTGTTACTGGTTTACACTATGGTGTTTTTTTTCTCCTTTTTATTCATATATCATTGAGGAGATCCTTATTGGAGCCCTATGAAGCTTGCTGTTTTCCATATTTGAAGACCCTGCCTCTACTCTTTTGGCTCTTTAATGATTGGAATCTGGTAAGCGGTACCTGCACAAGGGTCATCATTTTTTCCTTTCATCTATGGACATTCACATGGACTGTTTCAATTGTTAGCGCAGCTTAATTTATACATCTATCCTTGCTGTGTTGACCCATTGGGAACCTTGAGGAGGTTATGTGGCCATCTACCCTGACAGCACGAACAAAGGCCCTGGCTGGGTATTAGCCGCAAGTGTGTTTGACCTTTTGTGAAAGGGGGTCCATACCATCCGGTAAGTGTGCAATTTATTAGGTGGAGGTTTCACTCAATTTGTGGTGATTGGATATCCTATCACTGGAGAAATTCCTTTTATAAGTTTTTTCTACATTTTTACTTTTTTCAACCTTTTTTTTATGGGTTGCAACGAGACCCTTGCTCGCTCGCTTTTGCTCTCCCGGCGCTCCTCTACTACTAGTGAGTCAGCTTGCATATAGCAACGTCTGATGGTTCGCTCATCCAAGGCTCCGGGATCCGAACTACAGCTATGTGCTGTTCGGAATTCATTAGGACAAACACCAGGCAGGCTGTATGTAAGTTCAAACAGGAAGCACTTTATTGGAAGTACACAACACACTTTTATACAGAATTTGGAACATCCCGCCCCCAACAACCGCTTTCCTATTGGTCAATCGTAAAATACATGTAGTCCTCCTTTAGGTCCTCCTTAGCCATGCAAATGAGGACTTGAAAATGAGTCAGCAGGGATTGGTCCGATAGCTTGATTATAAGGACTGTTATGTGTAATGAGACAGAAGCCCCAGGGGGCAATCAATGTACACAATAGCCAGACACAGAACAATGGAGCCGTCTGGAGCTTTAAGACAGGGCAGAAGACCCCCCCACTGTGTAACAGATTTCAAGGAGGAACACCTCGGCATTCCAAGGTCCTTGACAATACTTCCCCTGGGAAACAGTCCAACAGCCACAGTGGGACCCCGAACGGGTCAACTCGAGGATGTTGGAAAAGTAGTCTTAAGGTTCCAGGTCTGTCTGCGGGGATAACCCATCCGCATTCCCATTTTGAGACCCTGGCCGATATTGTATGGTGAAATTGTACGGTTGCAAAGCCAGGCTCCACCGTAGTAATCGCCCGTTTTCGCCTGACATTCGAAAGTCCAGATATTCATCGACCAAAGTAGCCATGCTGTACCGTCCGTGGTTGCTTATCTCGCACCCAATCCTGTACTACCGGAGGGGTGTGGTTAAAGAACTGTTCTAATAGTACTAGCTGGGTGATGTCCTCTATGGTATGAGCGTGGCTTTCCTGGAACCAGCTCTTAAGGTTCAGCTGCAGACAATGTGCCCACTCCACGTATGTTGTGTTGGTTTGTTTCCGGGATTCTCGAAACTTAATCTGGCTGGCTTCGGGTGTAATGGCAAATCGGGCTAGCAAAGCTTCTTTTACCCGGTCTTTTGCGTTCTCGTCCTCCAGGGCCCGATATGCATCCGCCGCTCTGCCAGTTAAATTACTCACCAGTAAGATGACCCAATCTTGGGACAGTACTTCATGTATCTGGCATAGTCTCTCAAAGTCCTGCAGGAATGCTTCAATTTCCTCCTCTCCTTCCTTAAATAGTTTGGAATGCCCGAAAGGGCAACTTACAGAAAGTCGCTGCATCTTTAGGAGCGTTTTCTCCGATTGCCGTATTTCTGCCATTCTCTGCTCATGTTGCCGCTCTCGTTCTCTCTCTTGTCGCTCTAGTTCTTTCTCTTGTCGCTCATCCTGCAGCTGGATGTCTCTAATGGCATTCTGTATGGCAGTCTCTGATGGGTTAACACCATATAATGCCAACCGCTCTCGAACTCGCTGCTGAAACAAGTCTTCAACTGACCGGGGTCCTGCATCACCATCCCTCTGCTCCATCTCGGCTAGCTCACTGATCAGGGTGGCCTTGTTCTTTGTCCCACCGGTCCCTCCACGGCTCTCAAGTAAGTCTTTCAATGTGGCTCTCCTGCATGCTGCATAGCTGGTCATTGACTGTGGTGGTTTGAAGTGTCCCAGCTACTGGAGAGCAAACCCACCGCTGCCAACCAATGTAACGAGACTCTTGCTCGCTCGCTTTCGCTCTCCCGACGCTCCTCTGCTACTAGTGAGTCAGCTTGACGATAGCAACGTCTGTTGGTTCGCTCATCCAAGGCTATGTGCCGTTCTGAATTCATTAGAACAAACACCAGGCAGGCTGTATGTAAGTTCAAAAAGGAAGCACTTTATTGGAAGTACACAACACACTTTTATACAGAATTTGGAACATCCCGCCCTCAACAACCGCTTTCCTATTGGTCAATCGTAAAGTACATGTAGTCCTCCTTCAGGTCCTCCTTAGCCATGCAAATGAGGACTTGAAAATTAGTCAGCAGGGATTGGTCCGATAGCTTGATTAGAAGGACTGTTATCTGTAATGAGACAGAAGCCCCAGGGGGCAATCATTGTACACAATAGCCAGACACAGAACAATGGAGCCGTCTGGAGCCTTAAGACAGGCCAGAAGACCCCCCCACTGTGTAACAGATTTCAAGGAGGAACACCTCCGCATTCCAAGGTCCATGACATGGGTGTTTTGATAATCATTTGTGTTTATCTACAAGGACTGATTATCCTTTATTTGAGACTATCACGTTTTTGGGATTACTTTTTGAATGTCATAAATGTGCTGATCTCTTTTATTATAACACTAATCATATGTGTGTTTAGCGCAGCTCTTTACACAACTGTTTACTTTTTCACTGTGCTGATATCTCACAGCACAGTGATTAGAGTTGATACTTTAGGTTATGTTGGTTTATATTTTTTAGTGCAGTTTTTTTCTCTTTTCACTTTCATTTTTCAATTCCCACAGACACACTCCTAAACCTTGTGCACAGCCTTCCAAAGGGGTTGAAGCTTTTATAGCTGCAAAGGGTGGGCCAACTCAATATTGAACCCTACGGACTAAGAATGGAATGCCATTAAAGTTCATGTGCGTGTGTTTGTAAAGGCAAGCAAACTTTTGACAATACATACCAGTCGTGGACGGAAGTGGGTGGGGAAGTTTGGGCTGCTCCCTCCCACCTGCTTCCTATCCACCCATTAGCAACCATGTGCTCCCAGAGTGGAGACACTTACATTTAAAAGTGTTATAACTGCAGATACTACAGGGTGCCGTGTCGTGGCTCTGCAGCTTACATATGCGTTTGCAAATGCGTGTCAATTAAACCCCTGTTCTTTATGTATATTGAGACAGGTCTACTTGGTTGGTGGCAGATGGAGGGTGAGTACATCAGACTGGGGGCTGGCTGGCTTCCATGCACCTCTTTTAATCCTTTTCAATTCTTTTTTTCCGATACAGGGATGGAGACGCTGGGCATACCTGCCGGTGTCTCATTTAAAGTCCCACATAGCCCACATTGTCTAAACTTTTGACAATATAGAGTGTATGTGTATATATATATATATATATATATATATATATATATATATATATATAAAGGTTAAGAGCAGGGGTGTAAATAGAATTATTATTTCTCAAAAATGTTTTTTTAGCTTCATCAATCACAAAATCATTTTTTATGCTCTTGAGTCTTGACCTCTATTTACATTTCCCTCTGTGCTCATTAACAGGATTTCATTGCTTAGATTGGCAAACTCGTAGTAAGCAACTGGGATTTAAAAGGCTCCTAATCTTTCAAAAATTGATATGCCAAGGGTAAGACTAAAAAAAAATGTCCTTTCCTGCAATCTTTGTAACACTTTCAATATTAGATGCCAATATTTTTCTATTTGAATACATTATGGAAGAGAACAAATTTTGCAGAAAAAAATAAAGTACTTTTGCATGTCTAGTCATTATATTTTACGTTCCATAAGCCACTCCATTTTTGAGATCTGATCATATCCTTAGGTTGTTGCATTTAAAATAAAACAGTTATAAAATCATGAATAAAATCATGAATAAAATCACTGAATAACCAGGCTCATGTTTATATGTGAACAAAGATTTCAAAATCTCTCAAAGTTTCTTCTGCAATTTTAAAATATAGGTATATGAATTAAACATTTTCCAAATATGAATTTAATTGTATAGGGTTTTTTGGGGGACTTACACAAGTTTTTGATTAAAAAAAAGAGAAACATTGATAATGTTGTCAAAATAGTGATATGGTAAAAAAAAAGTGCATATAGTATTGGTCTTTGTGTGGGCTAGTTTAGCAGCATCAGCATGTTCAACTGAGTGGATGGCCACTAACAATGAAAAAAAAAACATTTTTTTTATTATTTGTGGCAAAATATCTAGACTGCCCAACTTGAACTGGGCAGAGAAGGTGATAATGGCAGAAGAGTAATAATCTTGACTTTGGAGATCAGGCAGTGTGGCCCACACATCAGTCTATGCATTAAAAATACATAGTAAATTAATCAATCAATCATACATAAAAGTATGATATATATATATATATATATATATATATATATATATATATATATATATATACAGTGGGTACGGAAAGTATTCAGACCCCCTTAAATTTTTCACTCTTTGTTATATTGTAGCCATTTGCTAAAATCATTTAAGTTCATTCTTCTTCCTCATGAATGTACACATAGCACCCCATACTGACAGAAAAACACAGAATTGTTGACATTGTTTCAGATTTATTAAAAAAGAAAAACTGAAATATCACATGGTCCTAAGTATTCAGATCCTTTGCTGTGACACTCATATATTTAACTCAGGTGCTTTCCATTTCTTCTGATTATCCTTGAGATGGTTCTACACCTTCATTTGAGTCCAGCTGTGTTTGATTATACTGATTGGACTTGATTAGGAAAGCCACACACCTGTCTATATATAAGACCTTCCAGATCACAATGCATGTCAGAGCAAATGAGAATCATGAGGTCAAAGGAACTGCCTGAAGAGCCCAGAGACAGAATTGTGGCAAGGCACAGATCTGGCCAAGGTTACAAAAAGATTTCTGCTGCACTTAAGGTTCCTAAGAGCACAGTGGCCTCCATAATCCTCAAATGGAAGACGTTTGGGACGACCAGAACCCTTCCTAGAGCCGGCCAAACTGAGCTTTCGGGGGAGAAGAGCCTTGGTGAGAGAGGTAAAGAAGAACCCAAAGATCACCGTGGCTGAGCTCCAGAGATGCAGTCAGGAGATGGGAGAAAGTTGTAGAAAGTCAACCATCACTGCAGCCCTCCACCAGTCGGGGCTTTATGGCAGAGTGGCCCGACGGAAGCCTCTCCTCAGTGTAAGACACATGAAAGCCCGCATGGAGTTTGCTAAAAAACACCTGAAGGACTCCAAGATGGTGAGAAATAAGATTCTCTGGTCTGATGAGACCAAAATAGAACTTTTTGGCCTTAATTCTAAGCGGTTTGTGTGGAAAAAAATAGGCACTGCTCATCACCTGTCCAATACAGTCCCAACAGTGAAGCATGGTGGTGGCAGCATCATGCTGTGGGGGTGTTTTTCAGCTGCAGGGACAGGACGACTGGTTGCAATCGAGGGAAAGATGAATGCGGCCAAGTACAGGGATATCCTGGACAAAAACCTTCTCCAGAGTGCTCTGGACCTCAGACTGGGCCGAAGGTTTACCTTCCAACAAGACAATGACCCTAAGCACACAGCTAAAATAACGAAGGAGTGGCTTCACAACAACTCCGTGACTGTTCTTGAATGGCCCAGCCAGAGCCCTGACTTAAACCCAATTGAGCATCTCTGGAGAGACCTAAAAATGGCTGTCCACCAACGTTTACCATCCAACCTGACAGAACTGGAGAGAATCTGCAAGGAGGAATGGAAGAGGATCCCCAAATCCAGGTGTGAAAGACTTGTTGCATCTTTCCCAAAAAGACTCCTGGCTGTATTAGATCAAAAGGGGGCTTCTACTAAATACTGAGCAAAGGGTCTGAATACTTAGGACCATGTGATATTTCAGTTTTTCTTTTTTAATAAATCTGCAACAATGTCAACAATTCTGTGTTTTTCTGTCAGTATGGGGTGCTATGTGTACATTCATGAGGAAGAAGAATGAACTTAAATGATTTTAGCAAATGGCTGCAATATAACAAAGAGTGAAAAATTTAAGAGGGTCTGAATACTTTCCGTACCCACTGTATATAAATATAGTAAGGGACATACTCTTTTATAGTCAGAAATTATTATCTTATCCGCATGGCTGTTAAATTTAGCCTTGAGTTTCTGAGAAGTTCAGCCAAAAATGTTTTAAATGCTGTAGATGCATGCAGTGATAGAAAGCAACAGTTGTGTCCTTCAGGTGTTGATGTTTGATTATTTTTAAAGATAAAGGGACAGTGAATATGACATTGACCAAACGTCCAGACCACTGCAGATGAATCTTACAGGTGCATGCTTTTTAAATGATAGCAATTGGTTTATTACCACTGAATGTTTGGTAAAAATCATGTTCACTGCTTTACAAATATGCCCATAATGTTTAGGTAGATAGAAAAATAGTTAAAAACTAGAGGACAAAGCACCAACTAGATTATTTAGATTGGGGTCCCCAAAGTTTCTAAACAAAGGTGGGCCAGTGGGAGTAGAAAATGACCAAGTGTCCGTAGTAATTGGGAGTAAACAATTTGCCTGGCTCGATGATAAGTTAACCTGGCCATCCATGGATTGCAATTTGTCCCATTCAGCAGGTATAATCCATGTATTGACAGACTGGTTGTACACAGGTCTATCTATTAAACGACTTGTGTACAACCAGCCTTTTGGAAAAAATGTTCTCAATCAGCACCGCCAGCTATAGCTGATGTTGCTGATCGGTGTATTCTTATGGTGGGGAAATCTCCCTACTATCATAATACTATAGAGCATCGGGTAATATTCCCCTATCCATATCTAGGGTGTGGATATGGGAAATGAGTCATATTCTTTTGTTCAACCAGCAGGTTGAACGAAAAGAAAAAAATACTCGTGCATGGGCTGCCTAAAGCCCTGTACACACGTACCGATCGTCGGCCGAACGATCGGCCGTCTTTTGTCCGAGGGCTGTTTTGTCTGTTGAAAAGTGCAAAAGACTGCACACAAATTTTGTCGGCCAACAACAGCCGACTGCAGAAATGATGTCATGTGATGGTTAACTTTCCTTGTCTTTTTTCTTTTCTGAGCATGCCCAGTCTTGCAAATCTGCTGTCTGTCGGCCGAAATCTGTACTGACTGGCGAACAATCGGCCGTTCTGGTGTTGACCAACAAAAATTTTAATGCTTGCACGACAGATTCTGTTCGGCCGAAAATGCGCTGTCGGCTGTCGGAAGCATCAAACTAACAAGCCTACAATCGGCCGATCGGTCGTCGGCCGAATCTTTACGGCCGACAATCGGTACGTGTGTACGGGCCTTAACAGTAAAAAAGTCCCACTGTTGGTGGCCAGTGTGAGGAAAAATATATACCTAGCACCTGTGATCACTGAAAGAAGGAATAACGCCCCATCCTTGGTGTCAGTGAGAGGCATCTAAGTAATTGTGTTTCATAAAGAGAATAAACAACTTCACAATTTACCAATCTGTTTATTTGCCTATTTTAAAATATCTGCTCATCACTACTCTCAAGCTCTTTTATGCCACAAAAAGATTCTTCATAATGTTGTAAAAGATTGCATCTTTCGCTGAAGAGAGAATTGTCTAAAGTATTGTACATGCCTTGCTCCTATACACTGATCAGCCATAATATTAGAATCACTGACTAGGGATGATCGAACGGTTCGGGTCGACCATCGGTTCGGCCCGAACATTGGCTGTTCGAGGTTCGGCCGAATTTAGAACTTTTTGCCCAAAAAGTTCGGAATTCGGCAACCAGAACCGACCAAAATGCAATGGGACAGGAAATGGGCTTTAAAAGCCCATGATTGGACCAGAACCATTAGCAAAAGCCAATTGAGGGGGCAGGAGAATGCTAGGAATGTGATTGGAGTGACAAGGGGGTCCCTAGACCAATCATTAGTGAATACGCCCCCCAGTATATAAGATAGCCCCTGCAAATTCCTAGCATTGTAATACAGGGATTGAAAAGAAAGGGGTGCGCTGATTAGGTGAAAGGCTGCAACCAGATGATAGGACGTGTATATGTTTAAAAGTGATGGTGCGCTTTTCTTAAATGTGAAAAATTATATATTGAACAATATATAACAAAAATGGGAAAAAAACCCAATCGAAATCACAGTGATGGGTGAGTAGGTGTAAAATAAACAAACAAAATTGTCAAATAACACTCAATGTGACTATACAAATAAACATTAAAATAAAAGTCCATTGAATAATGTGATCCAAAATGTGAAAAATGGTGAAGAGAATCCAATTAAAAATCAAGGTGATAATGTAGTGTTCCCTCCACCGGGTGAAATGCCTCCTTACCTGGCGGAAAGAAGGTAAGTGCCTGATAATGATATTCTAATATGGAAACCAGTGTTCTATTTCCACCTGCACACGTGCAAGGTCACCCAGGTGATAAATAAATACAAGCCTCTTACCAGATGTAAGAGACAATCAAGCCTCTAAATATCCTGATCATGAGGATGCTTCTTTAACACCATGGATGGATGAAATCATTCACACTTTCTTCCCTCTGTATAAGCCAACGTGTGTCTCCTATCCTTTTGGGGTGATAGACTCCCCGCGATGTTCCAAAGTACATGAAAGAATGGATGGGACTAATAGTGCATTACCTTTTATATGCAATTTATTGATATACAGATTTGCACTTACAGTTAGATTGAAAGTTCGGGCAGAAAATCATATATTGACAGGCTGAGGATCTCTAGGTGCATCGGGTCCGGCTGCAGCACGGACCGCCGATGACGCAATGACGGCACGCCTCCCTCCTGACGCGTTTCCTCCAATAGGGCTTCTCCCATCTCAAGTTGAAGCCCTATTGGAGGAAACGCGTCAGGAGGGAGGCGTGCCGTCATTGCGTCATCGGCAGTCCGTGCTGCAGCCGGACCCGATGCACCTAGAGATCCTCAGCCTGTCAATATATGATTTTCTGCCCGAACTTTCAATCTAACTGTAAGTGCAAATCTGTATATCAATAAATTGCATATAAAAGGTAATGCACTATTAGTCCCATCCATTCTTTCATGTACTTTGGAACATCGTGGGGAGTCTATCACCCCAAAAGGATAGGAGACACACGTTGGCTTATACAGAGGGAAGAAAGTGTGAATGATTTCATCCATCCATGGTGTTAAAGAAGCATCCTCATGATCAGGATATTTAGAGGCTTGATTGTCTCTTACATCTGGTAAGAGGCTTGTATTTATTTATCACCTGGGTGACCTTGCACGTGTGCAGGTGGAAATAGAACACTGGTTTCCATATTAGAATATCATTATCAGGCACTTATCTTCTTTCCGCCAGGTAAGGAGGCATTTCACCCGGTGGAGGGAACACTACATCATCACCTTGATTTTTAATTGGATTCTCTTCACCATTTTTCACATTTTGGATCACATTATTCAATGGACTTTTATTTTAATGTTTATTTGTATAGTCACATTGAGTGTTATTTGACAATTTTGTTTGTTTATTTTACACCTACTCACCCATCACTGTGATTTCGATTGGGTTTTTTTCCCATTTTTGTTATATATTGTTCAATATATAATTTTTCACATTGTAATACAGGGACATGGAAGAGAATGGAAGCAGTTCTGTTAAATGGGCTTCAAAAGTGTCATTTAGCATTTATTAGTGTGAGGAAAGGGATATCTAGTGTAGTTAGAGTGCTCTTTTACACTTTAGTTAGATGCAAAAATTTAGTTTCTGTAGGGAAAGTGTTAAGTGCCAGGGTGACCGTAATGTAGTGTAGGGTGAACTTCTATAGAGAAAAGCTAGTTTCTCTCAAGTCACTTTCAGAGCACCAATATGGCTTCTCACCGGTCAGCATTCTTTATGCTGCAGGCGTTGCTAATGCTTTTTTGAGGACATGTTTGGAGTCAGACATGACATCTGAACATGTGTATAGGGGGTATATATATACACACCAATGTATGTATATATACACCTAGACATATACAGGTGTGAAAGGAGCAGAAAAAACGACTTGCGCTAATTAAATAATTAACACCAATATAGTTACGCTCCTATCACACCTATATATGTCTAAGTGTACTATACATATAAGTATGTGTGTATATATACCACTATACACAAGTTCAGATGTTTTGCCTGCCTCCAAAGAACCCCAGAAAATGCCCAAAAAAACGCTAGCGTAAAAAAAAAAAAAACGCCCAGGTGTGTTGTTGCAGGCAATTTTTGGGGGTTTTTGGAGGCAGGCAAAACATCTGAACTTGTGTAGAGTGGTATATATACACACATACTTGCATGTATTTTTACACTTAAACATATATAGGTGTTATAGGAGCAGAGCCATATTAATGTTAATTATTTAATTAGCGCAAGCATATATTTCTGCTACTATCACACCTATATATGTGCAAGTGTAAAAATACATGCAAGTATGTGTGTATATATATACCACTCTACACAAGTTCAGATGTTTTGCCTGCCTCCAAAAACCCCCAAAAAATGCCTGCAACAACACACCTGGGCGTTTTTTTTTTTTTTTGGCGCTAGCGTTTTTTTGGGCATTTTTTGGGTTCTTTGGAGGCAGGCAAAACATCTGAACTTCTGTATCGGGGTATATAAGTACACACACACTGATATGTATTTTACATTTACACATATATAGGTGTTAGGAGCCTAGCCATTTTAGTTCAAATTATTTAATTAGCGCAAGTATAGTGTTCTGCTCCTTTAACACCTATATATGTGCAGGTATATATATATATATATATACAGATATGGGTGTATGTATGTATATACCCCTATAGACATGTTCAGATGTCATGCCTGACTCCGAACATGTCCTCAAAAAAGCACTATTAACGCCTGCAGCAAAAAAAATTTGACGGCAGCGAAGCCATATTAGTTGTGTTCTGAAAGAGACAAAATAAAAAATAATCTCTTTTTTTCTGGTTCTGGACATGCTACAGAGCTGAAACTTCACATGTACACCTTTTAGACCCCCCGGATACTAAATCAAAAGTCAAAATCAAAAAACCTCTTTTTTTTTTTTTCAATAATTGGCTCTCTATCAAAAATGACAATTTTTAAGAACTTTTTTTTGTGTGATTAATAGTCCCTGGGGCATGACCCAGAACCCTAGGCACTTTTTAGGGGCATTTATTGGCTTTTAGGGCTTCAAAATGGTGTTTTTTGATTACCGAAGCTCGGTCCCATTGAATTCAATGGGGTTCTGAAATCCGGGCCGAACTTTAGGGTAGTTCGGGTGTTCTGGCCGAACCGAACTTTTCAAAAGTTCGATCATCCCTATCACTGACCAGTAAAGTGAATGACATTAATTATTTTGTTACAATGGAATCTGAAAGTCAGTGGGGTACATGGGCACATAGCAATAGGGGTCGCAACGGTTACGCCACCCATGCTCCAGAGGGCCCATGTGGCCTCCCTGTCAAGCTGTCACATTAGGTTTTACATGTTCAGCGTGGCCCAGAAGCTCTGTCGGAATAGCAGCAATGCTTATTACTGCAATGCTTTATCTTCCTCAGAGCCACCATCTGCCTGTGGTAGGTGGCCTAGTACATGGAGCTAAAGCTCCCTGAGCCCAGCGGTTCCAGGACCCAAACCTGCACCCAGTCTTTGCTGCACCAAGCCAGGCAGAAGGGGAGTCTGCACAGGGCTGGGCGACTGGAGGAGGAGGACAAGGGCAAGTCATCGTGCTTGTGACGAGTCAGCTCCAGAGGACTGCTACATGTGATCTTCCCACCAAGTGGAATTCCACCCTCGTCATGCTCCTACACTGGCAATAGAGGAGCAACATGTTCAATGGGTAGATAATGATCATAGCACCAAAGCAAGGGTCTTCAGTTCTATCAGTGGCAGCTCATCAGGCAGGCATATCAAGCAATGGACCTGAGAAAAGGATGTCATCAATGAAAAGTGTGGTGTGTAATCACCCTCATTTATTTTTATGGAGACACTCACCAACCTCAAAGAGTAGGACAAGTAAGCAAATGAATCTCAAAGTTCCAATCACTGTTCTGCTTTGTGCCAGAAACTTCTATGGTTATGAAGTCACGCAGGAAGACATGGAGGGATAAAAGTTAAATTTTCTAAATCATCCTGTCTTGCTAGAGAAGGCTAGGAGCTGGAGGAGGAGGACAGCAAGATGCATATCCAGCCTGAAGATGAGGTTCTTTCCCCCTTAAAGTGATTGTAAAGTCTCAGTTTTTTTTAATTAAAAATAACAAACATGTTATGGATTGCAGTGTATTTGCACAAAGCAGCCTGGATCCTCCTTCTCGGGTCCCTCTTCAGCTCTCTGGCCCCTCCCTTCTGTTGGGTGCCCCCACAGCAAGCAGCTTGCTATGGGGCACCTAACCTGAGTCACAGCTCTGTGTGTCTATTTAGACACGAAGCTGCGGCCTGGCCCCTCCCCCTTTCTATTCTCATTGACTGACTGACTTTGATTGACAGCAGCAGGAGCCAATGGCGCCATGCTGCTGTCTCAGCCAGGGAGGGGAGTCCTGGACGGCTGAGATATTCTTAAAACATCGCTGGAACTGAAAGGGCCTCAGGTAAGTATTAGGGGGGCTGAGGGAGACTGTTGCACACAAAAAGCTTTTTATCTTAATACATAGAATGCATTAGGATAAAAAACCTTCTGACTTTACAACTCTTTTAAGCATGGGCATACTGGAGCTTGCACTTTGCTGGAATTTCTACAAAATTCAGGATATATCACTGAACTTTTGCTATTTGCTGCAAAATGGGGGGGGGGGGTAATTGAGAGGGTGAAATTAGGGTAGTATTTGGTTGTTTTTAACCACTTTAGGACCGGAGGATTTTCCTGCTTTATGTCCAGACCACTTTTTGCGATTCGGCACTGTGCGACTTTAACAGACAATTGCGCGGTCATTCAAACGAAATTTACGTCCTTCTATTCCCACAAACAGAGCTTTCTTTTGGTGGTATTTGATCACCTCTGCGCTTTTCATTTTTTGCGATATTAATAAAAAAAAGCGACAATTTTGAAAAAATAACAATATTTTTCTACTTTGACAGTTAAAAAATACCCAATATATTCAATTTTTGTCATATATTTAGGCCAAAATGTATTTAGCTACATGTCTTTGACTAAAAAATTCTCAATGAGCGTATGTTTAACCACTTAAGCCCCGGAAGATTTTACCCCCTTCCTGACCAGGGGGTATTTTGCGATTCGGCACTGCGTGAATTTAACGGACAATTGCGCGGTCGTGCGACACTGTACCTAAACGAATTTGACGTCCTTTTTTTCCCACAAACAGAGCTTTCTTTTGGTGGTATTTGATCACCTGTGCGATTTTTTGATCACGCGCTATAAACAAAAAAAGAGCGTCAATTTTGCAAAAATAACAATATTTTTCACATTTTTTTATATGAAATTCCCCCCCAAAAAATTTAAAAATCAACATTTTTTAACATTGTAGGCCAATTTGTTTTCTGCTACATATTTTTGGTAAAAAAAATAACAATAAGCGTATTCTGATTGGTTTGCGCAAAAGTTATCGCAGCTATTAACTACGGGAAATTTATGTAATTTTTATTGTTTTTTTTTTAACTAGTAATGGCGGCGATCTGCGTTTTTTTTTTTTTGCGGGACTGTGACATTGCGGCGGACAGATCGGACCCCTAACTGAAATTTTTGACACTTTTGGGGGTATCAGTGACATTACTACAGTAATTAGTGCTATAAATATGCACTGTTACTGTAAAAATGACACTGGCAGGGAAGGGGTTAACTTTTATTGGTGATCAAGGGGTTAATGTATGCCTGGTGATTACTGACGTGTGTGGGGGAGGGGACTGTGTGACACAGGCACAGATCGCAGGTTCAGCTATGCTGAATCCTGTAATCTGTCCCTGCCTGTCACTTCGGAGATCCGCCCGCTTTGTTTACACAAGCGGGCGGATCTGCTCACTCGATCCCCGACAATCGGGGAAGAGTGGCGGGTGATCACCACCTCTCCTCCCCTGGCCCGACTCCCGCTGTGTCTGAATACAGCGGGAGCGAGCCTCTGGCGGCGCGCGCGCCGCCCACAAGGGGAGGAGTCCAGCGACGTAGACCTACGTCGCTGGACGATAACGAACCACTTTGCCGCAGTACGCTCCATGTGAGCGATCGGCAAGTGTTTAAAATCTTAATGGTATTAATGTGGTCCTTTTCTTTTCGCCTGGTAATCCAGCCAGTAAGTCTGTTATTTTTCAATTTACTGTACTTTATCAGACCAAGCTATAAAAGACAAAGTAGCAGTTAGAGGGTTGAGAGAAACCATTTTACACCACCAGGGGTGGTTACAATGGTCAGTGTTTATCCATGCATGCAAGGGGGTAGGGGGGTATTGTTTGCCACACTCTTCATGTTCCCCATTAACTTGTTGCATGCCAAGTATGGGTCACATATGAGGCCTACTCCAGGGTGGGTTTTTTTGCTTATGTCAGGTAATGAACAGGGTCACTTATTCCAGCACAGGGTAAACACCTTGCCCGAAGGCATGCTCACCAATGCCTGGGACCAGACAAGGGTCACAGTTATGTGAAAGTCAAACATTAAGGTAGTCCTCCAACTCAGAGATGAGCCACTTGTGTGGAGTGTTGTATATGGAGTTCTTCCAAAGATACAGACCCTTGTCCTGCACATTTGAACAGGTGTATCTGTTGCATTTGGAGGGACATGCAGAGCCTATGCCCGCTCCACAAGTCAGTGTACCTCTGATACCTCACCCCCGGTAACAGAATGGGGTCCCCCCAAGCATATAGCGCAGAGCCTATGCATTCTCCAATCAACCCTTGTTCTGTACCAAGTGACCAGGTATGAGGTCTCCGTTACGTTGAGTAACTTCAGATCAGGCTTTGAGCAGAGTAAACAACTTCACTGAACATTAGACACTAGGCAAAACATACACAATATGCAAAAATGTCCTTTCCTTAACTAAGCCTAACTGGCTGCCCCAGGTTACATGTGCAGGTATAACATCTTTGGGAAAAGAAACAACTGTCGATAACTCGAACATAGGAGTTCATGTCCTGGGAGTATTCCGATGGGTTGACAATCCAGCGAGCTTCTTAAGACATAGTTCAGAGACTCTGTAAGTGCATCCTGAGCCTGTTCTAGGGTCCCCACTTCCCCATGCTTGGGTTTCCTTTCTCTTTCCTCGATTCAGGCCTCTTCCCTTTTTATAACACACATGAGGGAGGCCAGACCCCAGAGGAAAACCTGCAAACACACAAGAAAAGGTGGCATGAGCATTAACCCCTTCCACCCCAACCTGGGCAGTCGGTAGACTAACTGACCAAAAGTAGGCAACCTGCCTGCATCTATGTAAAACCTTTATCCCTAAATGAAAAAGCTGTGTGCTATAATGGCTTACAAAGTGTTAGCTGGAGTTCAGCATTCATTCGTTAGTCAATTCCATCGAAATCTGCAAGTATATCTAATACTACCCTCTCCATAGACTAAAAAAAAGACTAAAAAAAGAACACTAACGTAGTCACTATATGCAAAGATTGGTAAGCTGCAATATTTTACATTTTTGTTTTTGGGTTTAGTACCGCTTTAAGATTGCTAAGTGTGCATTAGTGTGATCATATTTGAATATAAGGGCATATATTTAATTTTTTTCTACATGACAAACTTTGCATGATCTACTACTGAAAAAGAGTAAAATGAAGTAAAAGCTTCCATTTGAGAAAGTTAAAGCTCTTAAGCCTGTTTATTTTATTGGCACAGTGTAAATAGGAAACGATTGGCTTCATTACAGGCCTAGGTTGGCAGCCTTCCTAGTAAAGTATTTTTCCACAGCTTGCTCAAGCATGAAAGACACTATTTGTACAAGCAGCCCTGCAATTTCATGAATCACAAATCTTAAAGGCCACAACTTTAATGTAGTCAGTAAAAAAGTTTGGTTCTTCACATCTAAAACATATACACAATTCGTTTTTATATCTTTTTCTTTTTTATTAAGTCTACATTCCTTTGACCAAAATGATTACAATAAAAGAGCAATTTTGTTTTAAAATGAAAATACAGATAAACTTTAGTAAATTATTACTTAATTCTTGATTCACAGAATTGCCACACAGCAGAACCAGAAGACTGACAGCACAATGTACAGTTTACGACTGTTTCTCTGGAAGTTACTGCATCATGCATGCCCAGTATGCTTCAGACTATGAATAAGCATAGCCTCAGCACTAAGATCCTTCCTCTGTGCTCTTGGTCCTGTGACTTGCCAAAATATTTTGATCTAGCACCAGTAATTGGAAATCAGGGATGGGTACATTTACCTGGGTTTGACTCACAGGGAGTTTTTCAAAATGTTGAAACCCAAACTTAGAAACCAAGTAAAAGAACACTAACCCTTTAAATTACATTCTTGGAAGATGCTATTAAAGCGGAGTTCCAGCCATTTCTGTGTTTAATAAAAAAAAAAAAAAGAGTAGCTGCTGATGCCGGCATCACTAGTGTGGGCACCCGGCTGTGACAGCCAAGAAACCAACACCTGCAATTTGGAACCTGGATCCGCTACTGTTATAAGGTCGTCATTATTATAGTCTTCCTCAGCTCCATTAGGTGAGACTGAGGCCTCCCCCAGGTCCACAGGGAGCTTTATGTTCACTCTGGACTTCCCAGTTGTTTGTGCTCATCCACTGCTGACAGAGATTCTAAGCACACCCCCACTGTTCTGAGTCCTTCAGCCAGACCAGTGCTTTAAGTTGCCCAAAAGAGGTGCCGGTACTCTATTATAGCCTATACATTTTGTCGCCCCCCCACCCCACATCAGGGTCCCCACAGAGCATCCCCCCCCGGCTTGGGCTGGGACTCCGGAGTAGGGGGACTCACTGGTGGTGACTAATCTGGCTCTGAAATGGGAAAAAATTCTTGGGGGGGGGGCAATTGAGGGCGCAGATGTCCAAAATGAGCGTACTGGTACGCTAAGGCGCACGGAGAGGTAGCGGTATGCTCAAGAGCCATATTTGGAAGTGGCGGTACTGAGTACCAGTGCTTACCTGCCCACTTAAAGCACTGAGCCAGACTACCTTCAATGAGACTAAGCCTTTAGCACCTGTTACCATATCTAATTCAGATTTAGAGTCTCAACAGTCTGTCTCTGAAGGGACAGTTTTTTAGGCTCCGCAGCCTCCTGATTTACAGGCAGCTGTTTTCAACCTTATTGACTCAGTGCTTATTACCTTGCATCTGGAAGTTTAGTCTGCTGTTCGGGCTTTGGGTCTTTTAGAGCTCCTACAGCTGAAAAAAATCTGTCTGCTACATCTGCTTTTTAGGCCATTCATTGATGCCTACTGAAAACAACTTAAGGTGCTTGGGTCCCATCTGACAACATGTTGGAATGTTTCCTCTTTGGGAGAAAGTTTGTAAATTATTGGTTAATCCCCCATTGATGCACCAGTGATCCACATTAGCTGGAATACCACTAAGCAGGTTGAAGGTGCCTTTCAAGATTTAGTAGCTAGCATTCTACACCAGGAGGGTGCAAGGATTTTGGGTTTTGGCTCGTTCTGCAGTCAAGAACAGTGGTTGTTTGTTTCAGCGTGATCATGGTCTTACAGGCTGGGAGTCTGGTTGCTTTCCCCTGTCTCTAGAAGAAGCTTAGGGCAGGAGATTCAGATCAACCAGCCTGAATATTTATCAAGGTCCAGCCAATCCTTGGGAGGTGTGTCCAGTAGGGTTTAGAATGGAAATAACGAAAAAGAAATAGGCTTATGATTAATATACAGTATGTGCCAGCTATCAGGTAAAAAGAAATGACCTTTGATTTTATTACACAGTTTTCTGAAACACACTTCCTCCAGTCAGTCTGAATGTCTTTTCAGAGATTTCTTTGAGCTTATCACGATGATAAGACTTATCAACCCAGACATTTTAAAGAGTATGATGTCGTGGCAAAAAACAAAAAAATATATTAGTTTGTACATTTCTGGAATTCATGCACATTTTCCCAATTGTTATGCCTTTAGGGCTCATGCACATACTGAAGCTGATTAGGGTACGTCCAGATGTTTCCGATCAGCCACGGACAGGAAGTCTGTACAAATCAACGTAGGCTGTCACTGTCTGCAGCTGTTGATATGTAATCATACATAAAGCAATTACCTGCTGCTAGGAACAGCTGTACATCCATGAACATGAACTGTATGTGTCCAGGGGCGCACATCTGTCCCTAACCACAGGTAATAGCTCCATGTGTGATAAGATGACAGCTATGGACAGTGTTAGCCTGTCAATAATCTGTACAGACTTCCTGTCCTTGGCTGTATTTATAAAAAAGAATTTGCAAAGCTGTTCATCCTTTGAAACTGCATGTACATTTGTTCTGTGCTGACGGGGCAAAACATTTATTTTTTAATACAGGCTTATCTGTAAAATCCATTTCTTGAAGTACATCACGGGACACAGAGCCATAAATCATAACATATGGGTTATATAGCCACCTTTAGGTGAAGGACACTGGCAACCAATCAGAATTGACGCCCCCTATTTAACCCCTCCCACACAGGAAGTACCTCAGTTTTGTAGCAAACAATAAAGACCCCATAGAAGAGGGGAGGGATCTCTGTGTCCTGTGATGTACTTCAAGAAATTGATTTTACAGGTAAGTCTGTATTAAAAAATTAATTTTTCTTTTCGTACATCACGGGACACAGAGCCATAAATTGTAACATATGGGATGTCCCAAAGCAATGCATCTGAGGGGAGGGGGACACCAAAAAATATCACCATCTGACCCCAAAAAAGGATTACACCACTGTCTGCAGAACACTGAGGCCAAATGCAGATTCCTCCTGGGTCCCAACATCCACTCAATAGAAACGATTGAACTTATGCACCGACGACCAGGTCACAGCCTTGCAAATCTGAGCCATAGAGGCTTGATGGCGATGTGCCCAAGAGGCACCTACTTCTCTGGTAGAATGTGCCTTTACAGGAAAAGGTGGAACTTTCCCTACTAGATCATACGCCTGGGTAATGCCCATGCAATGTTTGTACTGCCAACCCCTTTCTGGGGCCTTCTGGCACCACAAACATGCTCTCGGTCTTACCAATCCTAGCTGTTTTCTTTAAGTAAAACTTAAGTACACGCATTACATCAAGAGAGTGCAATAACTTTTCCTCCTCTGAGTGAGGATCTGGAAAAAAAGGAAGGTAGTATAATGTCCTGATTCAAATAAAAGGCGGACACCACCTTGGGCAAAAAAGCTGGGTGTGAACGTGAAATCACCCTATCTTGATGAAATATCAAGAATGGCTCTTTACAAGAAAGAGCTGCTAATTCTGATACCCATGCATTATCGCAATCAAAAAGACCAGTTTTCTGGTCAAAAGAACCAGGAGAACTTGCCTTAGAGGCTCAAAAGGCCGTTTTTGCAAAACTGCCAACACCAAATTTAAGTCCCAAGGACATAATGGTGGCTCCACAGGCAGAAGCAAACGTAACATTACCCGGAAGAAGGTCTGAACCAACGAATGGGAATCGATTGGTTCCTGGAAGAAAACCGATAAGGCTGAAATCTGCCCTTTGATAGTGCTCAAGGCTAACTTCATATCTACTCCTGCTTGAAGAAAAGCTTGAATTCTCCAGATGATATAATTGCGTGGTGGCCATTTCCTGGCCTCACACCAGGCAATGTAGGACTTCCAGGCTCTATAATAAATGTTTCTAGAGATTGGTTTTCTAGCATTTATCAGTGTATGAACTACAGGGCCAGATACACCCCGCTCCTTTAAGATTAAGGCTTCAATAGCCAAGCCGTCAAATTTAGAGACTGTACAGCAGGGTGGAATATCGGACCTTGAGAGAGTCGGTCCAGGCGTAGTGGAAGGGCCCAAGGCCTCGTCACTGCCAATCTCTGGATTTATGCAAACCCAACCCTCCTGCTGGAATATCCAGAATCACTGGTTTCCCCTATAGCTGGATTCTCCGCAATAGACGCGGTATCAGCTGCACCGGAGGAAAGGCATATATCAGGGAATACTCCTCCCAAGGAGTAACCAAAGCATCCACTCCGACTGCGAGTGGATCCCTGGTCATGGACACAAATTTCTTCAACTTGTTGTTGAACTTGGATGCCAACAGATCTACGTTTGGGACCCCCCTGCGTAGGCATATTCATTGCAAAAATCTCGGGGTGTAAGGACCATTCCCCCGGAAACATCTGTTGACGACTGAAAAAGTCTGCCTTCCAGTTCTCTTTTCCCAGATACAAACTGCTGTCAGGCATGGCACAAACTTCTCTGCCCAAGACAGGATGAAGTCCACCTCTTTGTGTGCTGACTGACTCCTTGTGCCTCCTTGATGGCTGATATAAGCCACAGAAGTGCCATTGTCGGATTCTACCCTGACAGGGTGACCCCAAAGCCTGGACGTCCAGGATTTCAAAGCCGACTGACTGCTCAGATTTCCAAAATGTTGATCGGGAGACTTTTCTCTACTCAAGACCATTTCCCCTGGACAGTGGCTTCCTCCAGAACCGCTCCCCAGCCGAAGAGACTGGCATCTGTAGTGACTAATTTCCAAGTCACTGCAAGAAAGGATTTCCCTTTCTCTAGATTTCTGGTCAACAACCACCAATTTAGACTCTGACATACTCTTGGTACCAGAGACATGGATAGGTCCAGAGACTGAACTTTTCTGGTCCAGGCAGGCAGAATGTTGTTCCGTAAGGGTCTGGCATGGAACTGGACATAAGGGAATTGCCTCAAATGCGGACACCATCTTCCCTAGTACCTTCATGCAAAGGCGTATAGAAGGATATCTCAGCCTTACTACAGACCGAACCTGATCCTTTAGGTCTGTGACTTTTCTTGCTGGTAAGAATATCTTTGCCTGTGTTGTATCCACAAGAAGACTCAGGTATTCCAGATGCTGGACCGGCTGTAATGCTGACTTTACTAAGTTCAGTATCCAACCCAGATGTTCTAGGAACTTTACTGTCTTGAGGACATTTTGGCTTAGAGTCGAAGCTGATAGATCTATTAGTAATAGATCGTCCCGATATCCTCTTAAAGATATCCCTCGGGACCTTAGAACAGCCAATAATAGAGCTAGGATCTTTGTGAAAACTCTTGGGGCTGTGGCTAACCCGAAGGGCAGGGCCACAAACTGAAAATGAGGGTTCTCTATTGCAAAGTGTAGGAACCTTTGATGAGCCTGGAATACAGGCATGTGAAGAAATGCTTGCTTGATGTCTATGGATGCTAGAAATTCCTCTCCCTGCAGGGAGGCTACGACTGAATGAATTGACTCCATCCAGAAAGTATGAACGCTTAGAAACCGGTTTAAAGCTTTGAGATCCAGAATAGGTCTCACATCCCCTTTTGGTTTGGGGATTGCGAACAGGTTTGAGTAAAACCTCTTGAACTTTTTGTTCTCTGAAACCTCTATTATCACTTTTTGAGCCTTCAGCTGGTCTAATGCCAGAAAGAGTGACCTTATTTTTAGGGGGTTTCTCGGGACACTTGACCTTATAAACTGGGGGTATAGGAACACCCGAAAAATTCCAGTTTGTACCCCTGTGAAATGGTGGAGATAAAACAATTGTCTTGGATCAATTCCACACAAACCTTTGAGAACTGCCGCAGCCCTCCCCCCACCCACATAAGTGGGGGCGCCTCTTCACAGAGAAGGCTTAGTAGAAGACTTGGCTGGTTTCTGGGCCCAGGGCTTTTTCTGAACCTGCCCTGAAAGTTTGGTTCCAGATCCAGATGGTTGAGGCCATTGCCACTGTCTGGAAGTAGAAGCACTGGTATTATGGGTGCTGGGGATTTTGAAAGAAGGACGCTTGCTCTTCCTCTTTACGGGTAGCAACGTACTCTTCCCCCCGAGATCTTTTGGATATACTTATCCAGATCATCACCAAAAAGGCGTTCTCCCTGAAAAGGGAAGCCAGCCAGTAATTTTTTACATGGCAATTCAGCAGACCAATTTTTTTAACCAAAGGATTCTGCGCATATGCATGGATATCAGAGCAAATTGTGACATTTGCCTTATGGAGTCTGTAAGAGCCTCCACTGCAAAACATAAAGTGTAAGGTAGATCTGACAGATCTTCCACAGACTCTCCTTGAGAAGGAACTGTCTTGGCCACTCGCTTCATACGGTTTTTCAAAGACTGACAAACTCCTATGGCTGCTACTGCTGATTGTATCACAGAACCTGCAACCGCAAAGGAGGCTTTCAATAAAGATTCCAACTTCTTGTCTGCTGGATCTTTAAAAACCTGGGCATTATCCACAGGACAAGTTAAACTCTTGTTAACCACAGAAATACAGTAGAAACATCCACAGAGGGTATGTTCCATTTCTTAGCAAACTTTTCCTCCATAGGGTACAATAATGAAAACCTTTTGGAAGGAACAAAAAATCCTATTAGGATGGCCCCAATCTTTATACATTTCTTGCTCCAAGAGCGGATGTACGGGAAATGTCTGAGGAATATGAGTAGGGCACAATGAGTCTAGAGAGGAAAAAGAGACTTCAGCTGTCTCTAAGGGAGGAAATTTGTATTCAGACCGGACCATTTCAGTAAGAGACTAAATAAACAATCTCTGGGTCTGAGAGGTAGATAGAGACTCCTCTGAATCCGTAAAGGGCCCAGAGCTCAGAACCACGGTAGTGGGTATTTTGAATGGTGTGTTGGAGAGACCCCAAATGGAAAAAATGGAAATTGACAGAGTGCACAGGGTTAAAGCGCCCCGAAGGACGGAAACAGAACTAATCCCAGATGTCCTGATTAGGATTCACCTGTTTTCACTTAAAGAAGACATAATGAGACAAGCATGGGCAAAAGGGCAGATTGAGTATGAAGGTTCTCAGCTGAAACTGTTGCCAGATCTTTCACGGGGGACCCTAAAGATGAGAGCCGCAATTAAACCCCTCCTAGAGGTCATAAGAAAAGTGGGAGCAACCTATTTTTGGGGACACCCCTTCCATTTGAAAGTGGTGAAAGACAGAGAAATGTTCTTATTGAAATGGCCAGACCAGCTCCCCGGGCTCTTTACATTTTTGGGGTGCGCCCTGATCCATGTGAGTGACTGGATAGATGTCCTAGGAAACTCCGTGAACTATTACATGAATTAAGTCATGCAACATGGGTGAAATTTGGAGCAGATAGGTGTGGGAGCAAAACAGATGCTCAGGACAAGGAGACATTAATACAACGAACCTAAAAGTGCTGCACACAGGTTCCTGGCCTATTCCATGTTTTTTTTTTTTTTTTTGTATTTATTTTTCCGGTTTTTCCCATGCGTTTTTTTTTTCTTTTGTTTGTTTTGGGGTTCTCCCTATCTCCTCTTCTCCCTCTCTTTCTGGGAGAGGGGAAAGTTAAGATGTGTGGAGGTCCCTGGTATCCTCACACCCGCCTCGAACATTTGCTTTGTCAAGATATGGGCGTTTTTTCTGCATTTTTTTCTGTTTTACTTCTTATATGTCCTTACTATCTGAGTCACCCTCGAAGGGGAAGGGGGGGTGGGGGGGGGTTACTTTTAGTGTGATTTGTGTTATTTTTTCATGTTTTTCTTATGGGGGATTTGTGGTGTGCGTTTTTGGATTTTTTTTTTTTTTTCACAGGAAAGTTGGATATTATATATTTGTATCTGTAGAAATCAACTATAACTTCACAAGGTGTTTTTTTTTTATATAATTTTTTTTTTTTTTTGTTTCTGTTCGTGCCCCCGCCAGCCATGGAGGGCCGGAGCACGATCTTAAGGGTTAAGAGGGAAGGGGGCACTGAGGTAGAGGTAATTTGAGAGTGTTCCCTCACTCCGTGCGGGACACGCTTAAGACATAAAAAAGAAGATATGTGAGACTTAATAATACCGAATTTAAATCACTATTAGGGTGTATACAGAGGATATAGTGACTCAGGGAATAGTTATGGTTAATAGCAACTAGAAGTGAGTAAGAGAGATCCTCCCAGGACCTAGCGTAAGTCTGAAGGGTTAAGATGGAGTTGAGGGGAGGGTAGATGTTTTGCAGAAGGGGGGGTGAGGGGGCCCCGGGGCCCTCAGGAAGGGAGATGGGAGAAGGGGGAGGGGAATCCATAGAGTGATAGGAGTAGAAGGCACAAGCAAGGGATCTGACCATGTAGCAATCAAGTCCCCTTTATCTGCGACCTGGCTCGGGGTAGTTTGACTAGATTGGGAGGCGTAAGAGGGGGTCTCTGGGGCGGAGGGGGGGGGAGTAGGACATTGACATTATGTGAAGGGAGGCGATCGTCCGCCGAGTTAGAGCTCCTCTAGCTGGACACTTTAAATTTATAGTTTTACTGTCTGCCAGTGATAAGATAGGGACTACATCCTTACTACCACGGTAGGGGTGAGAGGGAGTAGAGCCCATTTTTTTAGCTCCAATTTTTGGAGCCCAGCCTTTTCTTCTTTTTTCTTCCCTCTTGTGTTCTTGAAGGAGAGTGTCCAGGTACAGTGGCTTGCTCGCGGGGTTTTGGGAACCACGGCCCCCTCAGTAGATAGCGCCTGGTTGCGCTGGTTTAGATAACCATTAGAGGGGGGTAGGGGTAGTGGGTATTAAACAGTATATACATACTTGTGTGGGTGAAGGGGGGTTTCTTTTCTTGTCAAATTTTTTTTTTTTCCGCATAGGTTGTGTGGCCGTAGGGGGCAGGGGACCGTTCCACAATGGTGGCTGGAGGTGGGGCGACCCAGGGGGGGGCAGCAGGTTGTAAGATTACGACCTATAATGTGAGGGGACTATCAACCCCACAGAAGCGTAGGAAACTTATGGGAGATCTAAAACGAGATGCTACACAAATAGCTTTCATTCAGGAGACCTACTTCCGCAAAGATGCAGTACCAAAATTGTACAATAAAGACTTTCCATGGGTTTACCACGCTACATCCCCTATTGCTAAATCAAAGGGTGTGAGCATTTTAATATCAAGTGCTATGAATTGCACCCTGAAAGAAGAATTGGCTGACCCAATGGGTAGGTTCGTGTTGGTAAGGGGTTGATAGGACGGGTCGAGGTAACCCTCGTAAATGTCTATTTTCCCAACTATGAGCATGTAATGTTTTTACAGAAAATGATTCCAGTTTTCTTGGAATTCCGGGAAGGGCACTTAGTGATGGGAGGTGACTTTAATTATGCCCTAGAACCTCTGTTGGATACCTCCAAAAGAAGCTCATATATGTCATTTGCTAAATTACGAAGGCTACAAAAAGAGATCTCCCTCCTGGGCCTCATCGACCCATGGAGGTTAATGCACCCAGGGGAGAGAAATTACACTTTCTATTCTCCAATCCACAAGGCATATAGTAGGATAATAGAAATGGTATTACTCGCGCCAAATGGTGCAAAATAGTGTCTGTGGGAAGCTGCAATGTAATCAGGTGCACTAAAAATTAGTGATCTATAATTGTGAAAAGAGAGAACTTACTGCGCTACCCTTTGTTCTAACTAATGAACAGCTCTTAATATGGGTTTTTTAGCAGTGTGCGATGTGATGAATAAATAAATAAATAAATAAATAAATAGGTGTGGATCACTCCAAACTCAAATATAAAGTGCAATATTACCCATACAAGATGAAATGCAATATCAATATCAGAAAGGTGCAAAAAAACATATACATATAAGGATTGATTATATTGAATGGTGACAGTCCATTTAACGTGACTAAAGTGCAAAGTGCTGGATAAAAAGTCTCTTTTGTGCAATTTTCAAACGGTGGTGACTCCTGTGACCCTCTGTATCACCCTCCAGTGCTCGAAGGTAAGATATAGTAGGATAGACAGAATCCTGGTTACCCAGGCAGACCTGCCGTTAGTGACAGACTCAGATATCGGAGATTTTTCAATCTCTGACCATTTTCTGGTGTATGTGAGTATAGAGTGGGAATCAAAAAACTGTAGTCAAAGATCATGGCGCATAAATGAGGCCTTATTACAATCCTCGGAAACGGAGGGGAAGATAGATGAGGCGTTACATAACTACTTTTTGGAAAATACATCGGAGTCGCTCTCACCTTCCACGATCTGGGAAGCGCACAAGTGCGTGATAAGAGGGGTTCTGATACAGTCGGGTGCACAGCGTAAAAGAGAGTGAGAGGCGAAAATTAAAGAATATCTAACTAAAACTGAACATCTGAGTAGACAGCATAAGAGAACGCTTGCGGAAGTTCACTTGATCCCTCTCATGCGGGTAAGAGAGGAATTGAACCAGATACTTTTCCAAAAGACAGTACGAAATATGTTATGGTTGAAAAGACACCTGTATGAATACGCAAATAAACCAGGGGCGATGCTGGCACGAGCATTGAGGGGCCCAAAAAGATGAACTCAATTTTTACGTCTTAGAAATACAAAAGGTGGGGAGGTTCACACTTCAGCTGACATAGCAGAAGAGTTCTGCTCTTTCTATCGGTCACTATATAACCTACCGGAAATAGGGAGCAAGAAAAGTCCAGAAAAGGGGAAGCAGATAGAGGAGTATTTTACGAGACTCGGGCATGCGTACACTTTCAGAAGACCAAGTACTGACTTTGGAAGGTGAGATATCGGGGGAAGAGCTGGCCGCTGCGATTTCACAGACCAAGGCACATAAGGCACCTGGCCCAGATGGCTTTACTTTAAGTTATTACAAGAAATTTGGGGAGCGTTTAAAGAACCCCCTACTATCACATTTCAATGAAGTGGGAAGAAGAGGGCCGTTCCCGTTGGATTCTTTACGGGCGCATATTACTCTAATACTTAAAGAGGAGAAGGACCCCCTGTGTTGTGGCAGCTATCGCCCGATATCTTTGATAAATGTAGACACGAAACTATACGCAAGAATATTAGCAAATCGGCTCTTACCACATATGGCAGACTTGGTCCATTTCGACCAAGTGGGCTTTATTCCTACCCGGGAGGCCCGGGACAATACAATCCGAGCCATAGATTTAATACATCGGGCACGTACATCACGGAAGAAGATGGTTCTCTTCGCAGCAGATGCGGAAAAGGCCTTTGACAGGGTGGCGTGGAATTTTATCTGGGCCACCCTGTCATACATAGGCCTGGGACCACAAATGCTGCAATTTATACTGGCACTTTATACGGTCCCTACGGCTGCGGTTAGGGTAAATGAACGGAGGTCGAGTTACTTCCCTATCTCTAATGGCACACGGCAGGGGTGCCCTCTATCCCCGCTTATATTCGTGTTGTGTCTGGAACCCCTATTGTGCAGAATTCGGAGTTCTCCGGATATAGCGGAAATCCAAAGCGGGGGGGAACAACGCAAGGTGGCCGCGTTTGCGGATGACCTGCTGTTTTTTGCTACTAACCCTTCTCTTTCATTACCAAATATTCTAGACGCCCTGAAAACATACAGTGGGTTCTCTAATTATAAAATAATGTAACTAAATCAGCGGCACTCAACATATCGTTATCTGACCAAGAAGAGAGAGCACTTCCAACAGCGTTCCCGTTTCAATGGGCCTCAGATACGCTGAAATACTTAGGGATACAGTTAACGGCAGATCCCGCGGATCTCTATAGAAAGAATTACCTTCCGCTTGTAGGAAAGATTAAAGCAGATCTTAGAATATGGCAGCTGTTGGCAGTGACGTGGTTTGGGCGCTGTAGCGTTATTAAAATGAATGTGTTACCCCGTATTTTGTATTTAATGCAGACAATTCCAATAGCAGTTCCAAAAGAATTCTTTCAATCAATCAAGGGCATACTCCGCACCTATATTTGGGCAAACAAATCCCCGAGAATTAAGATGCAGACGTTGGCCTTACCCAAAGTAAGAGGTGGGATGGGATTACCAGATATCCTGAGATATTACAGGGCGGTCCATATAGTAAGGGTGGTAGACTGGCACTGCAATAAACTTACCAAACGATGGGTGGATTTAGAGAATGAGGAAACAGGTCAGCTAACCCCCCCAGCCCCATGGTCGGTGTTCGAATCAAAAGACGCTATTCTCAAACATCCTACAGTGGGAGCGACTATAAAAGAAACTAAGAGAATTCAGTTGCATTGGAGGGTAGCCCCGGATATATCTCCGATGACACTGATCTTGGGGAACCCGGATTTTCCCCCGGGGTGTATAAATGCCAGACTCCGTAGGTGGGCTCAGAATGGTAAAAGGCGCCTAGGTGATTTATGGCAAAATGGGCCTATGCCCTCCCTAGAAGAACTTAGCACAGGTGCAGGAGAATCGCTAGATTATTTCAGCCTTTATCAGTTGCATAATTATATTAGATCAGTTCGGCAGAAAGGGTATGCACCACGAGAGCTAACGGATCTGGAAAATATGTGTAGAACAGGTAACGCGACAGGCCATTTGATCTCAAGGTTCTATACAGAATTGTCAGAAGATGAGGGAGACCAACAATTGCCGTTTATCCAAAAATGGGAGAAGGAGTTAAACACCGTGTGGTCAAAAGAGCAGATAAATAAGATCCTGAGATTAGTTCACCAATCGTCACTAGATTGTAAGATCCAAGAGACAGGGTATAAAATTCTAACCAGGTGGTATAGAGTCCCATCACTATTACACAGAATAAAAGAGGCGGTCTCAGGAAAATGCTGGCGGTGTGGATTGGAGGATGGAAATATGGTACATATTTTTTGGGGATGTAAAAGAGTGCGGCCATTTTGGAATAAGATAGCAGTGGCTGCAAAACTTATAGCCAACGTGGATATACTAGAGGACCCCGCGTTGTGCTTGCTGCATTTGACAGGAAGCTCAGTGCGGAGCTACAGGAAGTCCCTGACTCTGTGTCTGTTGAATGCAGCAAGGGCATGCATACCTATTTTCTGGAAACAGACAGTGATCCCAACTTACGAGTTGTGGTGTGTTAAGGTCAACGAGATTTTTAAGATGGAAGAACTGTCCGCCATATTGGGAAATTCAGAGGATCAAGTTAAGCTGAGATGGAGACCCTGGGTGCAATACTTGGAAGCCAATTCCTCTTAAAGGGAGTTTAAGAGAGGGTCACCCTGGGCGGAGCCTGGTCCAGGCTGCGGGGGGATGGTCCCCATACCCCTTCTGGCGTACGGTAATATAGTATGGAATACATCTTCATACGAAGAACTGTTGGGAATGAGTGCATAAAAGTATAAAAACTTTCTTTTCTTTTTTTTTTTTTTTCTGTGTTTTTTTTTTTTTGGTTTAATTGGGGGGAGGAGGGAGGGGGAGGTAAGGGGGTGGGGTTTGGTCAGATCATGACAATGTTTGTTTGAAATGTGTGTATATATAAAAAATCACCAATAAAGATATAAATTAAAAAAAAAAGACTCCTCTGACCCTGACTCCCCAGAAGTGAAAACCTCAGCTTGACCTTCTATAGGGTCATCAACAGCTACTTCTTCCACATCCTCTGCCCAATCCTTTAGGAGAAGTAGACACAGTGGAAACACGGCTAGGATCTTCAAGGCCTGGTGGTGGCATCACAATGCCTTTTCCAACTGTGCCCCCCAGCCCCGACCCTTTTCCAGGCAGACATTGCTTTAGAGCAAGACAAACTTGAGGTACTACCTAGAAGTGTACTCAAAGCTAGTGCCAAGCTTATACAGCCTAATACACACAGCACTGATTATCCCCAGATACAGGACCTGTTTGTGCCAGTAACATAAACCCACTGTGACTTACGCAAACCTAGGTGCTGCTGCTCTGTCTTCCTTTCAGCATGTGACAGAGGTTAGTGTGTTGGAGACAGTTCCTTGCAGAACGCACCCTTGTATGCATGTGCGGCGTAGTACATGGCGTCGTCGTGCATGCCAATTGCATTAGAACGCGCCCACCACGATGCCTATGCCTGTACTTAAAGGTGAAGATTCTCACGCAAGCGCAAATAGGCCAACGCCATTGACATGCGATCAAGGCAGAGAGAAACATGCGGATGCTTATGCACCAGGGCAAACACAACAAACAAATGGGGTGAGAGCAGCTTAGGCTGAATTTTAATTGTCAAAGTTGATACTATTGAAGTGATCCGCTCAGGGTAAAACACAATGTAATAACAATAGGCAAAGAAACAATGATTTAAATCAAGCTTTGCAACAATCCCATAACAGCCTCATCAAGATGTAACTTGTAAGCATAACATCCACCTCATGGAGGGATACATATGGCACATGGTCTCTGTTATCTTTTAAAAGGAACAGTGCATAAAATATTTACAATTTGCATTTAGGCCAGCAATTTTTACCTTTAAGGTTTGCTGAATAAGTAAATATTTTAAAATGGACTCACCAGTCCTGCCGCAGGGTTCTGTTTTGAAACAAGAATCCAATCTTCACCCATCTTGGCGTCCTTCAAGGACTGGGTTCCCTATATAAGAGGGGCCACAACCTTGGACCTATAGATCACCCTGCACGGAACGCCTTTGGGGTTTGGTATTCCAAGGTTCTGGATCCCAGGGTCCAGCGCCTAAAAAGGACAGCATTACAGGCAAAACCTTGTATCTGCTTCCCTAGGCTCGGGTACCATCTTTTTAGTCCATTGACTGTTTAGGATGGATCTGATAGCTTAACCCCTTAGATTCAATGATCTTTGATCGGGGTAAACAACATATCTTCTGTCTTCATTTGAAGAAAAAAACAAGAAAAATGTGGGGAGACACTCCACAGTGACCATCACCTTTAGACACTGGCGAAAAAACTGTGGTACTTCCTGTGTGGGAGGGGTTATATAGGGGGGCATCAATTCTGATTGTTCGCCAGTGTCCTTCACCTAAAGGTTGCTATATAACCCATATGTTATGATTTATGGCTCTGTGTCCCGCGATGTACGAAAATAAATAAATATTATCAGGTTATATTCTCTACAAACTGAATTTAGGTTGTTGAAAAAAAAGTGTGATTGAGGAAATTACCACTTTTTGGCTACTAGATGGAGCTGAGGAATATACTTAAATCTATTGATTGTCATTGCTATTTAGTGGCCATAACTCTGTATTTTCATGGTTCACATTGTTTTTTTTCAATAACTTTTGATCTGCAAATAATAGCCTGAGGACATTTGATTTTGCCCCATTCCCACAAAACAAAGCTACATGCAGTTTTGATGGATGAACAACTATGCAAATATTTTATAAATACACTACTTTTAAGTTTGTACACTGACCTGTAAAGATTAAAATGCTTACTAGGCTGATGACCTGCAGATGAAGATATCAGTGTGAAATATATTATATAGTATACAATATTTGTTTTACAAGTAATAATTCCATGAATAACATTTTTTTTTTTTTTTAGCATGTGTTGGCCAAAATTACAAAATAGTTTTAGCAGGGACCGCTCCCTCTTCTGCTCCAACCACCTAGGCAGTCAGAGCAGATGTTCTCCCTCCCTCCCTGTCAGTAGCCTTCTAGGAAAAGTTACAGGTGCCATGAGGCTGTGGGGCCATTAATACAGTGCAGCATGGCTTGTGCATGCACAGTGGAAAGCTGGCTATGAGGATCCAAGGACACACAGCAAGCTTCCCTTCAGGAATCTGAAGACCAGCCAAGAACAGGCCCAAGTGAGGACAGCACTTGATCCCTGGACAGGTAAGATTTTTTTTTTTTTTTTTAAGTCAGCAGCTACAGTATTTGTAGCTTCTGACTTTTATTTATTTTTTTTAATACTGAAGATTCTTTTTAAGCTAAATTTATCTTTTTTTATATTTTTTTTTTTCAGTCCAGATCGAGGTAAAGAATGGTGACTACTCTATCTGTGACTGCACTATCTGTGCAGTTGTTCCTCAGCACAGATATGTGCAGTCTCCATCAAAAGTCTGTGTAACTACTTGTTGAAGAACAGTAGGAAAACAGAGACAGAGTGTTGTCACTCTCTGACTGAAGTGCCTGCATAACAGGATCACCAGGTAATATTTTATTTAAAGTTGCATATTTAAAAACAGGGAAAATGCCTTTTAAAATAATAATAATACTCATTCATTCTTCACATGACTGGGCTTTTATTATTCCTGGCTATGCTCTCTTTCGGAAAGACAGGGTATAACATAGGGGTGGTGGTGTCTGTCTCTATGTGAAAAGTGATCTCAAAGTGAAATGTGAAAGAGGACCTAGTTGATGGAGAATGTGATGAGTCTGAAGCAGTATGGGTGGAAATGTACATGGGTGTTCGTAATACAAAAATTATCATTGGAGTTTGTTATAGACTTCCCAGTATTAATGAGGAGACGAAGACTCAGCTCATTTCACAGATAGAAAGGGCTGCAAGGGCTGGCACAGTGATAATAATGGGGTATTTTAACTACCCAGACATTGACTGGACTAATGGCACTGTTGGAACAGTTAAAGGGCAAAAATGTATAAACCTATTACAAGACAATTTTATGCTGCAGTTTATTGAGGCCCCGACTAGAAATGTTGCTCTGCTGGACCTGGTAATCTCAAACCATGCAGCGCTTATTACTAATGTTCATGTAATAGAACATCTGGGTAGCAGTAACCTTAATATAATTTTATTTAATGTTAGCTGTAAGCAACAAACGCATAGAGGAAATATAAAAACACCTAACTTTAAGAGAGCAAAGTTTTGTAACGCTCCTGCGTTTTTTATTGTAAGCTGGATTTGCAGCTGCAGAATCTCCACTCAGTAGTCATGTAGAGATGTGTTGGAATACCAGATCCAACTCTCCAGACTCATCACTGTGGGCCTGTCTGCTTCAGCATACAGATATACACACACTCAATAAGATGTTCCTGGAGTGATAGGATGTATATGATAGTATGGAGGTGATGTGCTGAAGGGACAGGTGTGAGCAGTGACAGTAATGGTAAGCACTTGATAGTAATGTTCAGGAGAGTAGTAGATGGTAATAGGTAGAATGCAGATAGGTTAGTAATCATGTATAGTAACAGATGGTAAGGACAGCAGATGACATAGACAGGATAGACTAACCCAGTGCAAGGATAGATGGTAGTAGACTCAAGAGCTAGCAATCTATGTAACAGTGCAGATGGTAGAATTAGTATGCATAGATAGTAACAGTCCTTAATGTGCAGAAGATGATAGTGTAAGTTAGTTATGGAGGATTCCCCTGTGGGGTACTTATCACTAGTAAGGTTTAGTAAGTAGAGGGGTCCAGTAGTGAGGGAGTGATCCGGTAGCGAGATACGGGATCAGATGCGAGGTTCCAGTCTGTTCCAGGTAAAGGCAAATAGCTGGAGGTTCCGACAGCAAGACAAGGCTTGTGAGCATGTAGACACACATTGAACGAACAACGTGAGAGAGAATGCTGGCGATTGAAATAGCCGCTCAGCGGCGCTCAGCGATGACGTTATCCGTCTTAAAGGTGTATGCGTTCCACCTAGCTAAAAAGGTGGGACGCAATGTTTTGAAAGGAAAATGGTAAATAAGGGTACCAAAGGTACCAGAATCTTACAGTACCCCCCCCTTAAGGCCGGCTCCGGAAGGCCTATAGCACTGGTTTCTCCGGGTATTTCGAGTGAAACCTTCGTATAAGCCTAGGTGCGTGAATATCAGATGTATCCAACCAGGTGTCGTCTTGGGGTCCATAGTTCTTCCATCTTATGAGATATTGGAGTCTTCCTCTGTGGATACGAGAATCCAAAATTTCCTTAATCTCATATTCTTCTCCGCCTTCAACTTGTACTGGAGGTGGAGGCAAGATGGTAGGCCTTATTCCTTGATTAGGAACATGTGGCTTCAGTAGCGACACATGAAAGATGGGATGTATTTTGAGATCTGCCGGTAAGGTGAGTTGCACTGCAGCTTTTCCAATGAGTTTCTTAATTGGGAAGGGTCCCAGAAATAAAGGTCCAAGCTTTTTGCTAGGGATCTTTAATCTTAAATTTTTTGTCGATAGCCAAACGAGGTCCCCAATAGCATATTGCGGAGAAGGTCTTCTACGAAGGTCGTAGTACCTTTTTTGTTGACTATGAGCATGTGTGATGGTGGTATTAAGTAAACCCAGAGAGTCTTTTATTTGGGTAAGATAATCCGAGGCTACTGGGTTACTTGATGGTAGGATGCGTGGTGGAAGAAGTGTGGGATGAAACCCATAGTTCAAGTAGAACGGACTTTGCTTAGTAGTACTGTGGGTTGCGTTGTTATAAGCAAATTCCGCCAGAGGGAGGAGGTCCACCCAATCATCCTGTAGGTATGATGTGTAGCAACGCAGATATTGTTCTATACACTGGTTGACTCTTTCAGTCTGTCCTTTGGTCTGAGGGTGGTAGGGAGAAGTGAGCTTTCGCTCAATCCGTAGTATTTGACATAGAACTTGCCAAAATTTGGAGATGAACTGTGAACCATGGTCGGATAAAAGAGTCTTTGGAATTCCATGTAATTTGAACACATGTTTCATTAGTAGTTCCGCTGTTTGTTTAGATGAAGGTAGTCTGCGAATAGCAATAAAATGTGCCATCTTTGTCAGATGGTCCACTGACACTAGAATGCTATTAAATCCTTTGGAAGGTGGTAGTTCTACTATAAAGTCTAAGGACACAACTTCCCATGGGACCTGGGGTATTGGTAGACTGCAGAGTAGACCAGATGGTTTTGTAGTGTCAATTTTGGACCTTGCACAGATGTCACATGAAGAAACAAATTTTTGTACAGACGTCTTCATATCAGGCCACCAAAACTGCCTGGTAAGCAAATTAAGGGTTTTCGTCATACCCATATGTCCTGCCATGGGCACATCATGTGATAATTCCAAGATCTTGGTGCGCATAGTAGGGGGTATGTAGAGTTTGTCGTTGTAATAGAGGAAGCCTTCTGCATCAGTACTTAGTTGTGGTGGAGGTGAATCCAGTCCTATACTGTGTAAAATCTCTTCCTTCAGGGAACGAACAACACCAATAATACGTTCATAGGGTATTATAGGAATAGAAGGAATTTCGGCGCAGTTATCTTCGGTTAATCGTGATAGCGCATCCGCTTTTTTATTTTTGTCTGCAGGCGTGTAGGTCACTAGGAAGTTGAATCTTAGGAAGAATAATGACCATCGTACCTGTCGGTGGGAAAGAGTTTTGTTAGTCTGGAGGTATTGAAGGTTTTTATGATCTGTATATATGAGTATTGGTAATTGGGTACCTTCAAGTAGATGTCGCCAATTCTCCAGTGCCAGTTTTATGGCAAGCAACTCCTTTTCACCCACTGGGTAATTCACCTCTGGGCTGCTTAGTGATTTTGAGAAGAAAGCAACTGGGTGGAGTGGTGAAGTATTTGTTGGTTGTTGGGAGAGAACTGCTCCTACTGCCATATTTGACGCATCTACCTCCAGAATATATTGGAGGGATGGGTCTGGATGGCGTAGTATGGGAGCAGAAGTAAAGCTTGATTTTAACAAGCGGAAAGCTCCATTTGCTTCTTCTGACCATTTGAATGGTTTCTTTATACTTGTAAGTTGTGTGAGAGGTCTCACAATAGCAGAGAAGTTCTTGATGAACTTTCTATAGAAGTTTGAAAATCCAAGGAATCGCTGTAATGCCTTACGAGTTGTTGGTATAGGCCAATCCAGAATACAGGATATCTTGCTCATATCCATCTTGATTCCGGTTTTGGATATGATGTATCCTAAGAATAATATTTCTTCTTTATGGAATAGGCATTTTTTTAATTTCACGTATAGATTGTGTGCGAGTAATCTGGATAACACAAGTCTTACATGTTTTATATGTTCAGACAGAGATCGAGAATAGATAAGTATATCGTCCAGATATACCACAACACAGACATCAAGTAAGTCTCTAAAGATGTCGTTTATGAACCTTTGAAAAGCTGCGGGAGCATTACACAACCCGAATGGCATCACAAGATATTCGAATAATCCGTATCTGGTTCTGAATGCTGTTTTCCACTCATCTCCGTCACGGATTCGGATTAGGTTGTATGCCCCTTTTAGGTCCAATTTAGAGAAGTAAGTAGCCCCACGCACTTGTTCAATGAGTTCAGGGATGAGCGGTAAAGGATAGCGATCCTTTATTGTAATGGTATTCCCATTTTCTCAGCCTTTCTTTCTCGCAGTCGCCTGTCAATGTTGATACTGAGTTGTATTAAGGCATCCAAAGTGCCAGGTAAATCCGCTCGGGCGAGCTCGTCTTTAACGGCCTCTGACAACCCGAGTCTGAACCCGTGGCGGAGCCAGAGGGTTAGCTGGGGTGGCAATTGTCACCCCAGAAGAAGTCCTTGCCACCCCTGTTGCCACCCCAATCCTGGGCGGGTGGCCGGGTGCATGGCAGCGGAGGAATCACAGGGCAGGGGATCGCCGTACGGCCGGGAGCTGCGGAGGGAGGCGGATGGAGAGCAGGGAAGACCGGACTCCTGCTACTTACACAGCCAGTGGTGTCGGCAGGGGGGGCTGAACGGAGCTTCAGCCCCGAGTGTGCCAACCAAAAAGTCCCGGGTCTCGTGTGTGGATCGTCATCGTTTTAAGTTATTTGCCTGCCCCCGCCCCGAGTGTCAAATATGCCATTGCATTGCTCCTACTTTCTTCGGCTCTCAGCTGAGCTGAGCAGCGCTGCAGCCAGAAGACGGAGGGGGTGGAGGCGGAGCCAATGCTAGGCGGCAAGGAGAGGAATTTGAAATCCTCCTCCGCTCCGAGAACCTCTTCTGCTGTCACATGACGAGCGGAGGAGGATTTCAAATTCCTCCCCTTGCCGCCTAGCATTGGCTCCGCCTCCACCCCCTCCGTCTTCTTCTGGCCGCAGCGCTGCTCAGCTCAGCTGAGAGCCGAAGGAAGAAGAATGTGAGTGCCCGAGGGGGGAGGGGGGGAAAGAAGGAAGAATGTGAGTGCCCGAGGGGGGGGGGGAATGTGAGTGCCTGAGGGGGAGGGAGGAGGAAGAATGTGAGTGCCCGAGGGGGGGGGGGGGAGAATGTGAGTGCCTGAGGGGGAGGGAGGAGGAAGAAGGTGAGTGCCCGAGGGGGGGGAGGAAGAAAGTGAGTGCCTGATGGGGGGGGGGAGGAAGAAGAAGAAGGTGAGTGCCTGATGGGGGGGAGGAAGAAGAAGGTGAGTGCCTGAGGGGGGGGGAGGAGGAAGAAGGTGAGTGCCTGAGAGGGGGGGGAAGAAGAAGGTGAGTGCCCGAGGGGGGGGGAAGGAGGAGGAAGAAGGTTAGTGCCTGAGGGGGGGGGGCGGAAGAAGGTTAGTGCCTGAGGGGGGAGGAGGAAGAAGGTTAGTGCCTGAGGGGGGCGCAGGGGCGCCGCCCCCCCATCCATGCGTCCAGCCCCCTAATCTGCATGCAGGGGCGTTCAATGGGATTTTTTTTTTTTGCATCACCTGATTAGAGCCAGAGGCTCTAATAGGGCGATGCAAAGGGTGGACCCGGGGCGCAGAGCAGTGCATCCCGAGCCCACCCATTGCGTGACAATAGCGAATGAATATTCGCTATTGTCACACCGATCCAACTCCTGGCCAATCAGGAAGCGCTTCCGATACGCGCTTCTTGATTGGCCACAAGACAAACCCCTTGCCATTAGCCGAGGAGGAGGCGGAAGGACGCGTGGAGACGCGCCGCCGGTCACCGGTACTTAGAAGAAGCCGCTGCTGCTGGAAGGACTCGTGGAGACGCACCGCCGGTCACCGGGACTGAGAAGAAGCCGCCCGCTGCCACTCCAGGTAGGTAAGGGGGCACGCACGCTGATCTCTGCATTGGGGGCATGTATGCTGGTCACTGCATTGGGGGCATGTATGCTGGTCACTGCATTGGGGGCATGTATGCTGGTCTCTGCATTGGGGGCATGTATGCTGATCTCTGCATTGAAGGGGGCATGTACGCTGATCTCTGCATTGAAGGGGGCATGTACGCTGGTCACTGCATTGAAGGGGGAATGTACGCTGGTCACTGCATTGAAGGGGGAATGTACGCTGGTCACTGCATTGAAGGGGGCATGTACGCTGGTAACTGCATTGAAGGGGGAATGTACGCTGGTCACTGCATTGAAGGGGGCATGTACGCTGATCTCTGCATTGAAGGGGCATGTACGCTGATCTCTGCATTGAAGGGGGCATGTACGCTGATCTCTGCATTGAAGGGGGAATGTACGCTGGTCACTGCATTGAAGGGGGCATGTACGCTGGTCACTGCATTGGGGGCATGTATGCTGGTCTCTGCATTGGGGGCATGTATGCTGGTCACTGCATTCAGGGCATGTATGCTGATCTCTGCATTGAAGGGGGCATATACACTGATCTCTGCATTGAAGGAGGCATATACGCTGATCTCTGCATTGAAGGGGGCATGTACGCTGGTCTCTGCATTGAAGGGGGCATGTACGCTGGTCACTGCATTGAAGGGGGCATGTACGCTGGTCACTGCATTGAAGGGGGCATGTACGCTGGTCACTGCATTGAAGGGGGCATGTACGCTGGTCACTGCATTGAAGGGGGCATGTACGCTGGTCACTGCATTGAAGGGGGCACGCTGGTCACTCTGCATTGAAGGGGGCACGCTGGTCACTCTGCATTGAAGGGGGCACGCTGGTCACTCTGCATTGAAGGGGGCACATACCTTAATTACTGAAGGCCCGTTTCTCACTTTTGCGACCTCAAAGTCACGCAATTTTTTACAGCGTTTTTTGCCGCAAAGCAATGCCTATTACATTTTTCTGTTTGCGCCCCCCTAACATTTTTGAGCACCAGCCGCCACTGTCCCCAATATACCTAGAACATTGTGCACATATTAATCTGCAAGTGTTCACAGATATTTATAGGTCAGAGTGTTTAACTGACAAAGAATGATGTGCCATAGAACTGCTGATGTGGATGTATTTTTCTGCTCTGTATCTAATAAATGCATACTTTACACCCCCCCTTTCCAGTACCCCCCAGAGCTCTTCAGGCCCCCCCCCCCTACCAGTGCTCTTTAGTCCCCCCCCCTCCCCCAGGACTCTTCAGCTCCCCACAGTGCTTTACAGCTCCCCCCTATTTTCATAGATTTAGGCTAATATGTATTCTGCCACATATTTTTTGTAAAAGTGTATTTTGATTGGTTTGCAAAAAAGTTATTACATCTACAAACTGGAACTTTTTATTTTTTAATTGTTTTTACTAGTAATGGCAGCGATCAGCGATTCTGACACTATATGACACTTTATATATTGACCCCCCAAAATAATACCTTGCCCCCCCTTTGCCACCCCTGTTTTAAAAGTCTAGCTCCGCCACTGGTCTGAACTGAGTTCGCAGAGATGTATCATTCCACCCTGAATCAAGGGTCCATCGTTTGAACTCTGCTACAAAGTCTTCTACAAGGAAGGTCTCCTTCCTTGTTTTAAAGCCCTCAATTGGATATCAGCAGTACTCTGCCTATTGGGGTCATCATATAAACTAGCGAGTTCCGCTAGGAATAAAGGATAGGAGTTGAGAAGCTGATCATTTTTCTCAAAGAGAGAGTCTGCCCAGGCCCGTGGATCACCCGTTAAGTATGAAATGACGGTACAGACTTTAATTTGATCAGTAGGGTAAGTACGAGGTTTTAGCAAAAAAAACAATTGACATGCGTTTTTGAATTCACTAAATTTTTTCCGATCACCTGTAAACACTAGAGGAGGGTTTATTTTGGGTTCAGGGGGCTGAGCAGCAGTAAGCTGGGAAAGACGGGTTACCTGCTGTCTCAGAGTCTGATTGTCTTCTTTTACTTCAGTAAGAGCAAGTATTAATGCATTTATTTGTTGTGTTAATTGTGTCACTTGAGTGGGTAATTCTGCTGAATCCATTTTTTTTTTTTATGGTTCGTTCAATCTGTAACGCTCCTGCGTTTTTTATTGTAAGCTGGATTTGCAGCTGCAGAATCTCCACTCAGTAGTCATGTAGAGATGTGTTGGAATACCAGATCCAACTTTCCAGACTCATCACTGTGGGCCTGTCTGCTTCAGCATACAGATATACACACACTCAATAAGATGTTCCTGGAGTGATAGGATGTATATGATAGTATGGAGGTGATGTGCTGAAGGGACAGGTGTGAGCAGTGACAGTAATGGTAAGCACTTGATAGTAATGTTCAGGAGAGTAGTAGATGGTAATAGGTAGAATGCAGATAGGTTAGTAATCATGTATAGTAACAGATGGTAAGGACAGCAGATGACATAGACAGGATAGAGTAACCCAGTGCAAGGATAGATGGTAGTAGACTCAAGAGCTAGCAATCTATGTAACAGTGCAGATGGTAGAATTAGTATGCATAGATAGTAACAGTCCTTAATGTGCAGAAGATGATAGTGTAAGTTAGTTATGGAGGATTCCCCTGTGGGGTACTTATCACTAGTAAGGTTTAGTAAGTAGAGGGGTCCAGTAGTGAGGGAGTGATCCGGTAGCGAGATACGGGATCAGATGCGAGGTTTCGGTCTGTTCCAGGTAAAGGCAAATAGCTGGAGGTTCCGACAGCAAGACAAGGCTTGTGAGCATGTAGACACACATTAAACGAACAACGTGAGAGAGAATGCTGGCGATTGAAATAGCCGCTCAGCGGTGCTCAGCGATGACGTCATCCGTCTTAAAGGTGTATGCGTTCCACCTAACTAAAAAGGTGGGACGCAATGTTTTGAAAGGAAAATGGTAAATAAGGGTACCAAAGGTACCAGAATCTAACAAGTTTCCAAGGATGAGATCTGCTCTCCAAGACTTATACTGGAAGGGAATATTGGCATTGATGAACACAGAACAAAAATGTGAATTCTTCAGAAAGATTTATGCGAACTCACGGCAAAGAATATACCCATGGGCAATAAGTTTAAAAGGCTAAAAATAAAACCTATGTGGCTAATGGCCAAAGTTAAAAAAACTATAAATAATAAGAAAAAAGCTTTTAAAAAATATAAAAATGAAGGAACACTATCATTGTTTAATTGTTACTAAGAATATAAGAGAATATGTAAAAAGGAAATCAAGGACGCAAAAGTTTAAAATGAATGACAGATTGCAAAAGATAGTAGGACAAACCTCGAAAAATTCTTCAAATATATTAATAGTAAAAAGGCCAGGTCTGAACATGTAGGCCCTTTACAAAATAATCTGGAGTGGGTGACTGGGGACAAAGAGAAAGCAAATTTATTAAACACTTTCTTCAGCTCTGTGCATATAAAGGAGCAAGGGGGAGCGCATGACCATGAGGATGGTATTGACACAGCCCCAAATGATCCACAATTGCTCAAAAGTGATATGGTCCAGAAATATTTAGACAGAATAAAGGTGGATAAAGCACCTGGAATAGGTGGCATCCACCTACGCATCCTAAAAGAATCAGACTCTGTCATTTCAAAGCCTTTGTTTCTAGTTTTTAGGGACTCGTTAAGGACTGGAATAGTACCACTGGACTGTCATAGGGCCAATGTGGTGCCTATATTTAAAAAGGGATTGAAGACTTTGCCAAGTAACTTTAGATCTGTTAGTTTAACTTCCATAGTCAGGAAGATACTGGAGAGTTTATTAAAAGACCACATAGATGAGTTATTGCTGGAAAAAAATATTTTAAGCAACAGAGAGCATGGATTCATGAAAGACAGAAGTTGTCAAACAAACCTGATTTCTTTTTATGAGGAAGTAAAACCTTGGATAGAAAGGGTGGCTGTGGACGTAGTATACTTGGGTTTTTCAAAAGCATTTGACACTGTTTCCCACACACGGCTAATGTGTAAGGTAAAGTCTACAGGCTTGGAAAGATCAGTTTATAAATGGATAGAAAACTGGCTAAAAGATAGAATTCAGAGAGTAGTGGTTAATGATTCTTACTCTGAATGGTCTAAGGTTATCAGTGGTGCACCCCAAAGTTCAGTTCCTTACTTTTTAATACCTTTTTAAATGATATAGGGTCTGGGATTAAAAGGACCATTTCAGACTTTGCAGATGACACCAAGCTATGCAATGGAATAACTTCCTTACAGGATGTCTCTAAGCTGACCTCAATTCACTGTTTCATTGGGAAACTATGTGGAAAATGAGGTTTAATGTTGATAAATGTAAAGTTATGTACTTGGGGGCTAAGAATATGCATGCATCATACATACTAGGGGGAGTGGAACTGGGGGAATCCATAGCGGAGAAGGATCTGGGTGTTCTGGTAATTCATATGCTTAGTAATAGCATGCAAGCTGCTTTTTCCAAAGAAAGCAAAGTCCTTGTATTAACAGAGGCATGGACTCCAGAGAGAGATATAATTTTGCCCCTGTATAAATCATTAGTAAGACCTCATCTGGAATATGCAGTTCAGTTTTGGGCACCAGTTCTCAGACGTGGTTCTGGCCAGCTCAGTAGATTGCTTTAAAAAATATGGATTTTTTCTACAGCTTACCTGTAAATTCAATTTCTTGGAGTACATCACAGGACACAGAGCCATATTGGTTATAGGCCACCTTCAGGTGAATGAACACTGGCAACCAATCAGACAGGAAGTCCCCCTATATAACCCCTCCTATACAGGAAGTACCTTAGTTTTGTAGCAAGCAATAAATACCCCACACGAGAGAGGAGGGACCTCTGTGTCCTGTGATGTACTCCAAGAAATGGATTTTACAGGTAAGCTGTAGAAAAAATCCATATTTCTTTATCGTACATCATAGGACACAGAGCCATATTAAAAACATATGGGATGTCCTATAGCAATGCACCTGAAGGAAGGGGGACACCATAAATACCGCCATCAGACCACAAAAGGTCTACATAGCTGCCTGCAGAACACTGTGGCCAAATGCAGACTCCTCCTGGGTCCTAACATCCACTTGATGGAATCTAGTGAACGTATGAACTAGAGATGTGCCGGTTTTCGGTAATTCCATATATCACGGTATTGCATAACCACGGTATTGTTATTGTGGCATTTTTAAAATACTGTGTTTATCTGCTCCTCAAGTCTGACTTGTGAATTGATACATTTCAGTGAGCTGGATGACTCATTCACTCACAGTTCACTCACTCAATAGAAACAGCTCTGGTAATATGATCCTAGAGTGAGAGAACTTAGCTCCTCCCTGTAACCAATCAGACGGCTCCCACTCAGCACACACCCACATGCTTCTTCCAGGGCTCAGACAGACAGAAATGCTGCCTAATACAAGCAAGTTTATGCAGATAGACAGATAGAATTAGATAGATCTAGATAGATATTATATATATATATATAGATAGATAGATATACACACACATACATGCATACATCATGGGCATAGCAGCATTTTACATATATATATATATATATATATATATATATATCAGGGCCGGCCCTACCATGGGTCCCGGTGGCACCATGGGTCCCAGGCGGCACTAAGAGAGGGGCGGCCCCCTTCTCTTCTTCCCCTATCGCACATTACATTATTATATAGCCATCAAGCAGTGTCTGGCCTACCTGGTGATGACTGGTCCTGGCGCTCTGATCCGATGGCCTGGTCATTAAGGGGGCAAATCCTTGCAGTCCAGAAGTGGTTAAACCTACAGGACGACCGGTGTTTTTATCTATAAATTACTTTACTATTGTTTTAGGCCTGGTTCACATGTATGCTGGGTTGGGGGCCCACATTTGCACAGGCATAGCAGCCCATTGATTTGAATGGGCTTGAGCTGCTATACCTGCGTTTTCGGCTGAAAAAAGGTGCATGCAGTATTTACAAAAATGCAGTGGCCATGAAATCCATCCTTCTTTTGTACCATGCGACTTACCTGCATTGCTGCACACGCAAACTGTGTTTTTAAATGCTGGGCCCACGTATATAAAAAATCGCAGAAAGCTTGCCAGAGCAGGAACTGCAGGTTAGTCGCATGGTGCAAAAACAGGATGGATTTCAAGGCCACTGAATTTTAAAAAAAATGCTGCATGCACCTTTTTTCTGCGGAAAATGAGGGCATAGCAGCCTGTTCAAATCAATGGGCTGCTATGCCTGTGCAAATGTTCGCCGCCAACTCGCATACATGTGAACCGGGCCTAAAGCAATAGTAAAGTAATTTATAAAAAACCACACCGATCCTCCTTCAGGTTTAACCACTTCTTGACCACAAGGATTTGCCCACCTAATGACCAGGCCATCGGATCGGAGCCGAGCGCCAGGATCAGTCATCACCAGGTAGGCCAGACACTGCTTGATGGCTTATTTTAGGCCTGGTTCACAGAGTCTGTACTGAATGACTATATAATAATGTGCATAAGTGAACCAAAGTCCCTAAATTCAGCAATGAAATTCAAGTGAGGTAGAAATTTAATAATTTAAATTTAATAATTGAATACCGTGATAATACCGTATACCGTGGCAAACCTTAATCAATTAATCGCAGCATGAAAATCTGATACCGTCACAAGCCTAGTATGAACTGACGACCAAGTCGCGGCTTTGCAAATCTGAGTCATAGAAGCTTTATGGCAAACTGCCCAAGAGGCACCTACTCTTCTGGTAGAGTGTGCCTTTACCAGAAAAGGTGGAACCTTCCCTTTCAAACCATATGCCTGGATAATACCATGGCGAATCCAACGAGAAATCATAGACTTAGATGCTGCTTTCCTGGGCCCATCTGCCAATATGACCAAAAGATCTCTCTTCCGAATCTGAGCTAACAATTTAAAGCAAGTCTTAAGAGCATGTACTACATCCAGAGACTGTAGTGACCTTTCCTCCTCTGTTTGAGGATCTAGAAAAAAGGAAGGCAGTACAATGTCCTAAGTGGGGGTGAGGGGAATGGCGCTGTCTATATTAATAATTTGGTGTGGTAATAAATGTGATAAAACTATATAAATACTGTACATAAGAGAGAGGATGGGTAAAAAGGATATGTATATAAAAAAATGCACTGTGTGAATATATAAAAATCAAAGTGTGGTGTGCATAAAGTGTGCAATCAATGTAAACATAGACTAATTATATACTCATAAATATATATATGTATCTTTAAATTACATAAAAGGTGATAGGAAATAAAATATCAAAAAAACCGTAAGTGCAACGGCAAATACAAGGTGAACAATCATCAATAGGGTAAAGTGCATACGAAGAGTGCATATACAAAGAAATAAATATAAAGTGCCAAATGCGTGCAATCGTATTGTTATACATACATATAAATGCAGGTAAGTGACATAAACTCAATGGTAATTGGTGATTTAAAAGGAAAGGGAGGTGATAAGTCCAATTGTGCACTATTGTGATTTGAAAAATCCAGAGGTGATTTCAGCAGGTGCCAAACTGATGTTATCAAGGTGCAATAAATAACCCAGTGGTGGGCAGTGAGGTGCTAGGTGACCCCTTAGGTATATAGCACACTCACCAGAGGTACCCACCCCACACAGGGGTATAGAGTGGGTACAAATGCTGTTCCAGTACTTGGTCCTAATCTCCTCTGACAATCCTGGGTTGGACGTCTCTGGGGTGTCTAGATAGGATATATATAAATACTACATCTGTATTGTGAGTATACATTATGTCCCCACTATCACATTGCAGTCTAGATGGGTCGGGGTCTTTCTCCATTATGGCCGCGGTCCAGTTCCATTGGCTGCTAGTCTTATGTATACTCCCATTTGTCAATTATGTCTATATAAACTTCAGGCTCAGAGCGGTCCCTGCACTAACACTTGAGAAAAGAGCGCACATGCTCCCAATGAGCTTGGCGCATGCTCTGAAACGCGTCGTGTACTCTTTGACCCCCTGACGTCACGTGGCGGACGCTGCGCTCCAGCAAGCCACGAGAGAACCACCGGTCCTGGAAGACAGCAGCCGGCTTCCTTCTGTCCTCCAGGACCATCCACCGGATAGGACTCTTCCATCCTCTCCTTCCTTTCGGAATTGGCTGCCTTGGATTGTCCGCTCACCGCTTGACCTCTGAATGAGCCGATTGTTACCTACTCTTCTGTGAGTTGCTTTACACTTGTGTGCCGATATTTAGGAAACTCTACTGCACTTAGAGGCGCTTCCCCTGTTTTTTCTTTCTTGCATCATTCACAGATTTTGACTTCCTGTGCGGAGAAGCTTGCCCTTTGATTTTGCAGACTTTTCATTCGTCATCCCAGCCTCATCAGTTTCATTTGTTATTCACCTATGGACTCCATTTGATTTCCTGCAGCATGTCACATAGGTAATTTAGTTTTAGTGTACTATTGACAATTATATCCCTTATATCCTAACATTAACCGTACCACATCAGACCAGAGCGCCAGTAAACCCTTAACCATTCAGAGATCCTCACTGAACTTCTGGAGAGAGTTTGCTGCACTGAAAGTAAAGGGGCTGAATAATTTTGCACGCCCAATTTTTTTTTTTTTTTTTATTTGTTAACAAAGTTTGAAATATCCAATACATTTTGTTCCACTTCATTAACGTGTCCCACTTGTTGTTGATTCTTCACAAAAAATTACAGTTTTATATCTTTATGTTTAAAGCCTGAAATGTGGGAAAAGGTCGCAAAGTTCAAGGGGGCCGAATACTTTCGCATGGCACTGTATATACAGTACTTGCAGGGATGCCATTTCCTTGCTTCACAACAGGTAATGTAAGATTTCTAAACTCTGTAATAAATTCCTCTAGAGACTGGTTTTCTGGAATTTATCAGGGTCGAAACTGCAGGGCCAGATACTGTATACCCTGCTCTTTCAACATCAAGGCTTCAATAGCCAAGCCGTCAAATTCAGAGACTGTAAAGCAGGGTGAAATATCGGAGCTTGAGAGAGCAGGTCCGGATGCAGTGGAAGGACCCAAGGCCTTGCCACTGCCAGTTTTTGAACTTGTGCATAGCAAAACCTCTTCGACCATGCCGGATCTACCAGAATTATTGCTTTCCCCTCTAGCTGGATTCTGCGTAACAGACACGGTAGCAGCTGAACTGGAGGAAAGGAAACCAAAGCATCCACTCCGACTGTGAGTGGATCCCTGGTCCTGGACACAAATCTTTTCAATTTGTTGTTGAACCTAGATGCCAACAGATCTACATCTGGGACCCCCCAGGGTTTGCAGATCAATACAAAGATCTCGGGGTGTAAGGACCATTCCCCCAAAAACATCTGTTGATGACTCAAAGTCAGTTTTCTGTTCCTGGAATGAAAATCGCCGATAGGCATGGAACAAATTTTTCTGCCCAGGATAGGATGATATCTACCTCTTTCTGGGCTGACTGACTTTTGGTGCCTCCTTGATGGTTGATATAAGCCACAGATGTGGCATTGTCGAATTGTACCCTGACACAGTAACCCAAAAGTCTGGGTGTCCAGAATTTTAAAGCTCGCTTTCCAAGACATTGATGGGGAGACTTTTCTCGACCCAAGACCACTTCCCCTGGACCGTGGCCTCCTCCAGGACTGCTCCTCAACTGGAGAGACTGGCATCTGTAGTCACTACTTTCCAGACCACTGAAAGAAAGCAATGGTGGTGTTGGTGGAGAAGTCCGATTTTTGTACCCCCACACACTTGCTGCTAGGACCATCCAGGACCACCCGGGCATGGACGGAGGGGATTTACTTCTGGATATATACCCTAAGCCTGTATTGACCTCCATTGCCGTACGTTACTGGGGGTCAACATCTTCCGGTGAGTTTGTATTTTTACCTTACCCCACGAGCACAGAGGGTGACACCACCATTGCTTCATATCTGCACTCCACAGTGATTGGAAGACCCATTCCACCAGTCCATGTTCGATGAGTTTTATGTGTTTATTTATATTTTTATTAAACACACCAACAGCATATCCACTTTGAACTTATTGGACACTTAAATTAGTGTTTTGTTTGTGTAAAACACACGGTAAAAGGACATTATTTATTTTGGTATGTAAATTACCCATTTTTTCACCTTAGTATTTTTGATGCACGTTTTCATGGGCACCCAATATATTGTTTCATGATGTACTGCATATGATCATCATGGATGCACTTTAGTTTATATAAGATGCACTTTATATCTTGGGACACAATTTATATGAATTTTATGTGAATGCATTTTGCACATGTTATTTAATGGTATAATTTATATATATATGCCATTTTTATATTATACATACAGATTTGACATGCACTTTAGTTTCCTATACCTATTCTTCTGACCATTGATTTTGAGTTTTAGAGTTAGCACCCCTACCACACCCCTTGAGACATTGCGCTGCTAGTAATATTCCATATTACATTTTTCTCATCCTCTACCATTGTGGGTTGTAGCAGCAGCAGTCCATACATTGCTACCATTTGGTGCAACAGATCACTACACTTACCTTTTCCTTGGCGCAAGTGATTTATCACTTACTATGCATCCTCAATGTCTTTGGATGCTAGAAATTCCTCTCCCTGCAGGGAGGCCATGACTGAATTAATTCACTCCATACAGAAAGTACGAATGTTCAGAAACTGGTTTAGAGCTTTGAGATCCAGAATAGGTCTCATGTCTCCATTTGACTTGGGAACTACGAAAAGGTTTGAGTAAAAACCCCTGAATCTTTTGTCCTCCTACACTTCTGTAATCACTCTTTGGGACCCTTAATGGTCCAGAGCCAGAAAGAGAGATCTTCTTTTTAGATCTGCAGGTTTGACTTTACAAACCAAGTATGCAAGAACACCCGCCATTCCAGTTTGTATCCATGCAAGATAGTGGAATTAATCCAGTTGTCCTGAATTTTTTCTACCCAGGCCTTCAAGAACCGTAGCGGCCTTCCCCCACCCGATTGACTTGGGGGCGCCCCTTCACAAGGAAGGCTTAGAAGTAGACTTGGTAGATCTCTGGGCCCAATGTTTCTTCTGCCCTTGCCCTAAAGGCTTGGTCCTAGATCCAGATGGCTGGGGGCGTCGCAACTGCCTTGGATTAGAAGCACTGGGAGTCTGAGTGCTGAGAATCCTAATAGAAGGGCGTTTGCTTTTCCTCTTAATGGGTAGCAATGCACTCTTCCCCCTGAGATCTTTTGGATATATTTATTCAGATCATCACCAAATAGGCATTCTCCATGAAAGGAAAAGCCAGCCAGCAACTTTTTACACGGTAGTTCCGCAGACCAGCTTTTTATCCAAAGGATTCTGCGCACATGCACTGTCAAAAGAGCAAACCATATCATTTGCTGTATGGAGCCTTTAACCACTTGCCGACCGCCGCACGACTATCTACGTGGGCGGTCAGCCCCTCACAGGCAAAGTGACGTAGGGCTACGTCACTAGCTTTTGAGGGTCTAGGGAGCGAGCGTGCGCCGCCGGAGGCGCGCTCCCGCTCCCGCGTGGTCACGGACCCCCCCGCGCGTGTGACCGGCGGACCCGATCGCCGCCGGTCACTCTGCGATCGGCGGGGGAGAGGGAGAAAGTCAGGCAGCTTGTGTAAACAAGCTGCCTGTCATTCTCCTCTCTGTATGAGAGATAATCACATGGATCTACTATGTAGATCCGTTGATCACTCTGCATACAGTTGAAGCCACAGCCAATCACAGTTAGAATCACGCCCCTAGGGACACACACAGCCCCTCCCTCTCAAATAAAGTTAACCCCTTCACTACCAGTGTATTTTTACAGTAACAGTGCATATATATAGCACTGATTACTGTAGAAATGTCACTGGTAACCCCAAAAGTGTCAAAAATGTCAGTCAAGGGTCCGATCTGTCCGCCGCAATGTCGCAGTACCGCAAAAAAAATCGCAGATCGCCGCCATTACGCGTTAAAAAAAAAAACAACAAAAATGACAAAAATCTTTCCCTTTGTTAGTAAACGCAATAACTTTTGCGCAAACCAATCAAAATACGCTTTTTGCGATTTTTTTTACCAAACATAGGTAGCATAAAACAAATTGGCCGAAAATATTAAAAAATTTTAAATTTTACATTTTTTTTTTGGGGAATTTCATATAAAAAAAGGGAAAAATATTGCTATTTTTGCAAAATTTACGCTCTTTTTTTGTTTATAGCGCGTGATCAAAAAATCGCACAGGTGATCAAATACCGCCAAAAGAAAGCTCTGTTTGTGGGAAAAAAAGGACGCCAAATTCGTTTCGGTACAGCGTCGCACGACCGCGCAATTGTCCGTTAAAGTCACGCAGTGCCGAATCGCAAAATACCCTCTGGTCGTTTAGCAGCCAAATCCTCCGGGGCTTAAGTGGTTAAGAGCATCCACTGCAAAAAAAAAAAGTGCGGGGTAGATCTGTCAATTCTTCCACAGACTCTCCTTGAGAAGGAACCATCCTGGACACTCGCTTAATACGGTCCTTTAAAGACTGACAAACTCCTATAGCTGCTACTGCTGGTTGTATTGCAGATCCTGCAACAGCAAAGGAGGCTTTTAGTAAAGATCCCAACTTCTTATCAACTGGATCTTTTAAAACCTGGGCATTATCCACAGGAAAAGTTAAACTTTTGTTAACTGAAGAAATGGCAGCATCCACAGTAGGTATACTCAATTTTCTTGTGAAATTTTCCTCCATTGGATACAATAGTTAAAACCTTTTGGGAGGAACAAAAATCCTATCAGGATGATCCCAATCAGCATACATTACCTGCTCCAAGAATGGATGTAAGGGAAAAGCCTGAGGACTATGAGGAGAGCGCAATGAACCTAAAGAGGAAAAAGGTACTGCAGACATCTTTAAGGGAGGTAATTTGTATCCAAAATGGACCATTTCAGTGAGACTGAAAAATCAAAATCAGGGAATAAAAATCTCTGGGATTGAGAGGCCGAGTATGACTCCTCAGATCCTGATTCCTCAGAAGTAGAAACCTCAGCTTGACCTTCTAAAGGGTCATTTGCAGATACTTCTTCCACATCCTCTGCCCAATCCTGAACTGACTCAGGGGGTGGCTCAGGTGAGGGGGATCCATCACATTTTGTCCCTCCTTGCGAAGCTGCAATCATGCCAGCAATCCTACCCACAAGGCCGGCTAACGCCAATGTCAAATTGTCCTTAGTGATGTAGGTTGCGACAGAAGCACTAGGAGTAGCTACTATGCCTGACAACTGTAATGGCTCAGATTGGCTAGTCTCCTCTGGCCCTTCAGGGGGAGTAGACACAGAGGAAGCATTGCTATAACCTTCAAGGTCTGACGGCAGCACCATAGTGCCTCTTACAACTGTGCCCCTCCCACTCTTCATTGCTCTTAGGCAAGACAAACTTGAGGTACTAACTTTAGTGTACTCAAGACTTGTGCCAAGCTATACAGCTTATCACACAAAGCACTAATTATCCCAGAGATACAGAACCTGACTGTGCCTGTAAACATGCACCCACAGTAACTTACGCAACCCAGCTGCTGCTGCTCTGTGTCCCTCCAGCCCTCTGACAGAGGCTTGCACATAGGAAGTATCTCCTTTTTAAAATCGTGCTGTTTGCGGTTGTGCTGCGCATGCGTGGCATGCTATGTGGTGTCCACGTGCATGCCAATCGCGTTATGACACCCTTCTCCTGGTCCAAGCGTACGCTTGTTTTTAAATGGCGAATATTTGACATTATGATCCGGAGCTTCCGAGGAGACGGATGCGTGGGCCCTTTCGCGCCAAGGCAAAAAACTACACGCCAAACAACATGGGGGGAGAGCATCATAAGCAACCAAACGTGCTTTGTTCCAGCTGATACCTTACATGTGAACAGCCCAGGGTAAAAACATTATGTTTAAACAAACAAGGTGTGCTTTAACATAGCTGATACACCTACTGTTTTGCACAGGGAGCAAATAAAAATTTTAAACAAACAAGGTGTGCTTTATCATAGATAATACACATATTGTCTCTTGTAGAGACCAACTTGGTAACTGTTATCTTTAAAGGGAGCAGTGCATAAAAATATTTTTACAGATATTTTTAAAGTGGACTTACCAGTCCCGCTGCAGGATTCTGCCTTGTAACAATAATCCAATCTTTACCTATCATGGACTGCGTCCCCTTGTTTTGAGGGGCCACTCCCTTGGACCTGTAGAGCACCCTGCCGGAGCGCCTTTGGGATTGTTTTCTCACAGGGTCTGGATCCCAGGGTCTAGTGCCTAAAAAGGACAACATTACAGGTAAAACCTTGTATCTCCTTTCCCGAGGCTCAGGTACCATCCTTTAAGTCTTTGACTTTTTTGGATGGATCTGATTGTTAACCCCTTAGATTCAGAGATCTTTGATCGGGGTTTGTAGTATAATCTTCTTTCTTCTTCTTTGAAAAAACATAAAAAATGACCATCACCTTTAAGACACTGGTGAAAAAAACAGTTACTTCCTGTATAGGAGGGGTTATATAGGGGGACTTCCTGTCTGATTGGTTGCCAGTGTCCATTCACCTGAAGGTGGCCTATAACCCATATGTAATGAATATGGCTCTGTGTCCCGTGGTGTACGGTAAAGAAAGGCCTGTATTCTTTCCTAGGTGTACATAATATAAATGGGTACTAATATTTATAGGTAAAGTTGATCCTGGGAATATCCGATTGCCTCGTGGGGGATCAGGAAGACATTTTTTCCCCTGCTGGAGTTAATTGGATCATGCTTTCCTGGGGTTTTTTGCCTTCCTCTGGATCAACTGCAGCTATGGGATTGTGTATATGGGATTGTATGGTTGTGTTTTCGTTACTGTTTTTTATTGGTTGGGCCAGATGGACTTGTGTCTTTTTTAAACCTGACTAACTATGTACCTATCTCCTGGACATACCCTTATAAACCTACTACATTACACGAGACCTCTGTTTTTTTAGCAATTAATGCAGAGTAACATAGTAACAGAGGGGAGGGTCCTGTACTGTAATTTACAGGTAAGCCAAAATTCCTTTTATCTTAGTCGGACAGTACAGAACACAGGCTGAGCATTCATAGATTCCGGGACATCGCCAGGCAATGAACCAGACGGGTGGGAAACAACAGTGCAAATAGAAGAGTGCCAACAGGACCAAAAAAACAAACAAACTAGGGCCAAAGACTGAACTCAGAGTGCTTCTAAAAGAACCTGCGTCCCAAGGCTGCATCCTCGGAGGCCTGGATATTCACCTGGAGCAGTTGTGAACCAAAGACTAAGTGGCAGCCTTACAAAGCTGGGCAACAGAAGCTTAAAGTAGTAATAAAGATTCAGCTTTTAAAAAATAAATAAATAACAAACATGTTATACTTACCAGCTCTGTGCAGTGGTTTTGCACAGTGTAGCCCTGATCCTCTTCTTCTTGGGTCCCCCGTTTGTGCTCCTGGCTTCTCCCACTTGACTAGTGCCCCCAATAGCAAGCCGCTTGCTATGGGGGTACTGGTGTGTGCTTGCTCCAGAGCCCTGCTCTATGCATCTATTAAACACATAGAGCCTTGGCTCAGCTCGGCCCCACCCCCTGATCTCTTCTGATTGGCTCACTGGCTGTGATTGACAGCAGTGGGAGCCAATGGCTCCTGCTACTGCTACTATTTTAGCTAATGAGGAGAGGGAGGCCCATGACAGAAGAGGCTCCTGTGAACATCACTGGATTGAGAGGGAGCCTAGGTGAGTATTGGGGGGGGGGGGGTAAATGCATTAAGGTAAAAAATGTTCAGCCTTTTCAACCGCTTTAATGTCGGAAAGCTCAGGTGGATTTAGAGCATAAAAGTACTGGAGATACTATAACATAAACATAAAAAAAAAAAAAAAAAATAGCAAATATGTTTACTTACCTGCTCTGTGCAGTGTTTTTACATAGAGCAGCTCTGATTCTTCTCTTCTCGGGTCCCCCACTGATGTTCCTGGCAACTCCCTCCTGCCAAGTGCCCCCAGAGTAAGTAGCTTGCAATGGGGGCACCCGAGCAGGCTCGTTACCGAGCCACGGCTTTGTGTGTCCATTCACACACAGAGCCGTGGCTCTGCCCTGCCCCCCCTCTCTCCTCATTAGCTTACTGGCTGTGATTGACAACAGTGGGAGCCAATGGCTCCGACAGCTGTCTTAGCCAGTGAGGAGGGAGAGTCCCCTGGGAGCCGAGGCTCTTGTGCACATCATTGGAGGAAGATCTGGCTCAGGTAAGTATTAAAGGGCTGCTACTGAGAGAAGTTTTTTAACAGTTAACAAACTTTCAGCCTTCAGAACACTTTAATCCTCACAATGAGTTGAATGGTAAACTCAGAAGCAGGGTGTTCTTTATAAGAACCTGTTGGCCATTTAAAATTGAGTCTGTTTTTTGAATAGAGGCTATGGCTGTCAGATAGACCCTGACAGTTCTGACCACATCCAGACAATGGAGAGAATTTCTTTGCTTTCTTTGGGATGCCTTGGAGAAGGCATAAAGAAAGAAGCACAGTGTGCTCAGGGAAAATATAAGATTGGGACCACATTGGATAGAAAGGAGGGTCTTGGATGCAATACCACATTATCTTTGTGAAGAATCAGGAAAGGCGTTATAGAGCCCCTAACTCAAAAACACGTCAGATATTTATTCATTACATGTACTTATATAGCGATGTCAACATTATGCAGCGCTTTACATATTTACAGTCAGGCAAAAAGTATTTGATCTCCTGCTGATTTGGTATTTTTTCCCACTGAAAAAGAAATGATCAGTCTATTGTTTTAATGGTAAGTTTATTTTAACAGTGAGAGACAGGAATAACAACAAAAATATTCAGAAAAATGCATTTCAAAAAAGTTATAAATTGATATGCATTTTAATGAGTGAAATAAGTATTTGATCCCTTATCAATCAGCAAAATTTCTTGCTCCCAGGTGTCTTCTATACATGTAATGAGCTGAGATTAGGAGCACTCTCCTAAAGGGAGTGCTTTAATCAATCAGATTCCAATCTCTCCATAATTTTTTTTTTTTTTAAAGCCCGTAGCGTGTGCAACACACTCAAAAGACTCCACCCTGTGCATAAAAAAGTGCACACACACAAAGTGAGGACACAAAAAAGCACAGGGTGTGCGAAATCGTATGGTCCTCCCTCCGAAGAGGTAGGACCCGAAACCTCAATCCCCCGGGGCGCAAGGCTCCTGACAGGGACATAAGGCACTCATGGTCTGTCTGGCCGAAACCAGACCGACCCCGTTCTTCAGGGGGACTGCCGAAACAGCCCCCACCGAGTACTAAGTAGGGCTCCCCCGAAGGGAGACCCCATGGGAGAGGGCGAACTAAGCCAAAAGGCCATATCCACCCCCTCCCAAGACTTAAGGCTGGGCCCGAGGACCCACACACTCTCGTCGTGCAAATAAAGAAGAAAGGTGAAAGTGCAGTGACAAACTCCAAAGAAAAGGACAAACAAACAAAAAGGTGGGGAAAGGGAAGTGGGGAAAGTGCTTTGGTGCCATGTGAAGAACCAAGGCAGGCCTTCCAGCCGGAATAAAAAATTCCTCTGGTGCAAGCCAAAAGGCCTGTCCCAAGAGGCAGGTGTGAAAAAGGTGTGCATAGTGCAGTGACCAAGGTGCCGAAAAAACTCACAGCGAGCTGCCCCTCACCAGTGAGAAATTAAGGCACCCCTGGGCTGCCACCCCAGGGGCACTTACACTACGGGCTCTTTCAATCTCAGCCCCCGGCCAGACCGAATGTAGCCTATCCCCACCAGCAGACATCAGAGCCTGGACAGCTTAGAGAGAGCTTACCTACCACTGGGGACAGGCCTTTTACAAGGCCAGATCAAAACCCAGGAGGAGAAAGCCCTCCCCTCGCCGTCCCGTTCCTCAGCCCATTACATCCAGGAGCAGTTCCACCGGTCACCCAACGGCTTTCCTGCTCCCTTCAAACTGGTTAGGACAGTTCAACCCATTCAAATCAGAAGGCGGCGGGCCCCACATGCTTTCCCAGATGACCTACTTCCCATACCTCAATACTCAGAGCGCTCCGGGTTTCGGTCATACTGGTACTAGCTAAGGCCCATACCAACTGATAAGAACAGATACTACACTTGATCTTAGCAAAAAGGCCAAGACCAAAGAGCTGTCCAAGGATGTCAGGGACAAGATTGAAGACCTACACAAAGCTAGAATGGGCTATAAGACCATCGCAAAGCAGCTTGGTGAGAGGGTGACAACAGTTGGTGCAATTATTCGCAATTGGGAGAAACCCAAAATAACTGTCAATCTCCTTTGGTCTGGAGCTCCATGCAAAATATCACCTCATGGAGTTTCAATGATCACGAGAATGGTGAGGAACCTTGTCAATAATCTCAAGGCAGCTGGGACCATAGTTACTATGAAAAAAATTGGAAATCTTTGGAACCAACTACTCATGTTTGAAGGAGGAGGAATGCTGCCAATGACCCCAAGAACACCATCCCCACCGTCAAACATGGAGGTGGAAACATTATGCTTTGGGGTGTTTTTCTGCTAAGGGGACAGGACAACTTCACCACATCAAAGGGACAATGGATGGGGCTGTGTACTGTCAAATCTTGGGTGAGAACCTCCTTCCCTCAGCCAGGGCATTGAAAATGGGTCGTGAAAGGGTATTCCCGCATGACATTGATCCAAAACACATGGCCATGGCAAAAAAGGAATGGCTCAAGAAGAAGAACATTAAGGTCCTGGAGTGACCTAGCCAGTCTCCAGACCTTAATCCCATAGAAAATATGTGGAGGAAGCTGAGAGGTTGAGTTACCAAACGCCTTGAAACCGTTATGGCTTAGAGAGGATCTGCAAAGAGGAGTAGGACAAAATCCCTCCTGAGATTTGTGCAAACCTTGTGGCCAACAACAATAAATGTCTGACCTCTATGATTGCCAAGAAGTATTTTTCCACCAAGTGCAAAGTCATGTTTTGCGAAGGGGTCAAATACTTATTTCATTAATAAAAATCCAAATCAATTTATAACTTTTTTGAAATGCGTTTTTCAGGATTTTTTGGTTGTTATTCTGTCTCTCGTTGTTAAAATAAATCTAACATTAAAATTATAGACTGATCAGGGGATTCAATACTTTTTTCCCTTACTGTATTGTACATTCACATCAGTCTCTGTCCTCAAGGAGCTTACAATCTAAGGTCCCTAACTCAATTTTATACATACACATATTGTACTAGGGCCAATTGAGCCAGGAGCCAATTAGTTTACCAGCATGTCTTTAGAGTGATAGATATGATAGGTATGAAGAAGGCCACAGGAGAGATCAACCAAAACGGAGTTCCAAAATGGATTTGGGGTATTTTCTGCAGGTCAGAAAGAACCAAATTGAGGATCACAAGGAGCTGCAATAAGGGTCTGATGCTTAAGACACCTTGAATAAAGGTTATGAAAAAGGAAAATGAAGCAAGAAGCTTTTGGATGGATAAGGCCAAAACCTGAACCTTAACTGTACTTAAGGCCAGTACCTGGTGAAATCCCCACTGTAGGAAGGCCAGAATTCAAGGTACAAAGTAATACCTAAGGTTGAAGAACCTGCGTTCACACCAGGTGAAATATGATTTCCAGGTACAATAGTAAATCTTTTGTAAAGTGGCTTTTCTGGCTATGAGAAAGGTGGGAATGACAGAGTCAGAGATACCCGTGTCGTTCGGGACTTGGGTTTCAACAGCCTTGCCTCTAAACCAGTGACGGAAAAAAAGGATGGAACAGGGGGTCTTTAGACAGCAGGTCCTTCCTGTTTAGAAGAGGCCAGGGGTCATCTCCCAGAAATGTAAATATGTCTGTGTACCAGGTTCTTCTGGGCCAGTTCAGTGAAATGGGAATCACAGATTTCTCTTCCTTTATTTTGGGAAGCAAGTAGGAAGGATCCACACTGGGAGGAAGTGTTATTATGAGGTTTATGTGAAATCTTCATGAACAGATGTATATAATCTTTCAATTAGAAATATTTTACACATCCACATTGATCAAACTAAAATATGTCTTTTTATCTGTCCATGTTCTGAAGATGGCTGGGAATGGTTTGATCTGAATGTAATGCTGGCCATAGATGAATTGAAATAGACTGATTCTCATGAAAGGCTTACTGGAAAATGTTGTTTTTATCAGCACATGCAGCCAATTGGAGGATTCCAGATGTAAGAATACAATGACACAGCAGGGATGATTCTCATATCCATCTAAAATGTATGGATGGGGAAATCTGTTTAGTTTTTTATGTTCAACCCTTCGGCTTAACGAAAAAGAAAAAAAAAAGCCATCTATGGCCAGCTTAAGATGTCAAGGGGATATTCTATTAGTTACAGGTGACAGTGTATTCCAGAATACATGACAATAAGCTGAGGAGCTTCTAGCAGATGATCCGAGGCCAGGTTAGTTTACATAGACAATGAATCAATTGCAGATCTCAGCTTTCATTGTGTAAATAAGAAATAAGCATGGATAGCCTGTGCATGTGTAATTTTCTCTCAATGGGGCTGAAATGTTGGTGAAACTAATGGTAATGAACTAACCAAAAAAGGATAGAAACCTTATGATTCAATCACTATACAACCTAAAACACTAGAATTGACCAAATATTTGTAAAAAACATGTCTGCTGTACAAATGCAAATGTAAATACAAATATTTATTAACATATATAAATCACAAAATAATCACATAATTAAAAAAGGTTGGCCAAGAAATAAAATAAAAAAGGGCCACACCCTCTCCTTTGGGTCCTCCATCTAGCTCTTTAAATGTCTCTCTCTCTCTCTCTCTCTCTATATATATATATATATATATATATATATATATATATATATATATATATATATATATATATATATATATATATATATATAAGAAATAGGTTCAAAGAAGGAAGCCTCTTGTGTGCCAGGAGGCATGACTACACAGTTCCATTGTCTAGATCAGGATTTCTCATCCACGGTTCCATGGAACCATAGGGTTGCTCCACAGGGTTGTCCTTAAGCAATGAGCAATTTCTGCCTCTCAGATAAGTTCCCAATGACACCATTGATCTTTTTAGCTATATGTAAGGGGGTAATTCTTCCCAGTGACCACAAGTGTAAGGAGCATTCTTCCCACTTACCATCACACTAATGTATTTTGAGTTGTAGATATAGTCATTTTTAGCAGGGGTTCCCTGAGACCAGAAAGTTATTTTATGGGTGCCTCTGTGTTGAAAAGGTTGAGAAAGGCTGCTCTAGATGCACATATGGATCAAACCGGTTAATATCCCAAATGTAATAAACGTTACTCGTTTTTTTCACTTGTTTCAGGCAATAAGTCTGCAAAGACTCTAAAAAGAAGTGAGGTTAGAGCAGACAGGATCTAGCCTGATTGATCAGGGGGTGCAGTAAAAAAAAAAAAAGCCAGGGGGACATACTGTCAATACACCATCGTTTTATCTTCTCTAGCTAGCTCATCCTGTTTTTCTGTCTCTCCAGATTTCCCTGCTGGCACTGACTGTAGGGTCCGTTTATCAAGCAGCGGAAAACATTCGCTGCAGAGTTCTCTGGCATTCTCAGAGGGGATCACTCTCCTCTGAGTACCTGTTTATGAAGAGGTGTAGATCGCTTCTCTGTATGAGGAGTGAAGCAATCTACAAACACATTGAACTATGGAGAACGCCTCCTGGTTTTGTAATCTCGTGAGACATAGCGAGATTACAGTAACAGAAAATCACTGAAACACAGGGGTGTCTGCTTATTAACCACTTGCCGACCGCCGCAAGTACATATACTGCGGCGGTCAGCCCCGACCAGGCAAAGTGACGTATGAGACGCGCGCCCGCCGCGGCTCGTTCCCTAACAAGTCAGTGCGTGTGACCGGCGGACCCGATGTCCGCCGGTCACTCGCGATCGTTCGCCGGGAAGGGAGATAGGCAGGCGGCTAATGTAAACAAGCCGCCTGTCATTCTCCCCTGTGTAAAACTGGAGATCAGACGGTTCTACTATGTAGGACCGTTGATCTCTGTTTTTACACTAGTAGCCATGTCCCATCACAGTTAGAAACACGCCCCTAGGACACACTTAACCCCTCCCTCTCCAATACAGTTAACCCCTTTCCTGCCAGTGTCATTTTTAAAGTAACAGTGCATATGTATAGCACTGATTACTGTAGTAATGTCACTGGTACCCCCAGAAGTGTCAAAAATGTCAGTCAAGGGTCCGATCTGTCCGCCGCAATATCGCAGTCCCGCAAAAAAAATCGCAGATCGCCGCCATTACTCGTTAAAAAAAAACAAAATGACAAAAATCTTTCCCTTTGTTAGTAAACACGATAACTTTTGCGCAAACCAATCAAAATATGCTTTTCGCGATTTTTCTTTTTACCAAACATATGTAGCATAAAACAAATTGGCAGAAAATTTTAAAAAATTTTGATTTTTACTTTTTTCTTGTGGAATTTCATATAAAAAAATGTGAAAAATATTGTTATTTTTGCAAAATTGACGCTCTTTTTTTGTTTATAGCGCATGATCAAAAAATCGCACAGGTGATCAAATACCACCAAAAGAAAGCTCTGTTTGTGGGAAAAAAAGGACGTGAAATTTGTTTAGGTACAGCGGTGCACCACCGCGCAATTGTCCGTTAAAGTCACGCAGTAAAAAATCGCAAAAAACCCCCTGGTCAGGAAGGGGGTAAAATCTTCCGGGGCTTAAGTGGTTAGGCAGTGGTGAATTACCGCTACCGAGTACACGGGCATTTTTAGAGGAGACCGCTCTACTCAGTACCCCACACTACACCTCTTATTAATAAAATAATACAGTTCCCCTACATGAAATATACACTGTATATATACACACACAACTCACAAATAGTTTTTAAACACAGCATATATATATATATATATATATATATATATATTAATTTATATACTGTATATATGTAGCAGGTTTTCTAGGCCTTGAGCCTAAAGTGGGTAGGTCTGCCATTGTTACCGGTAACACTCTCAGCCCATTTGAGCTGTGACCCCAGGTGTGAGAACTGAGACAATGACCATTCCGGCATCTTTGGTTTGGTTGTTTATTGTAGTTAGGGGATGGGAGAAGGGAATGAGTGGGATACTCCTCTGGCTCAACTAGATACAATTTTGGGACTCTTCTAGAACAATGCCTGTTAGCGCTGTCTTGATGCCAGCCAACGCCAGCCAACGCTTCCTGACGCTTGAATATACTGTATCACTGAAAACTGTGCTGGAACCTTGACTTTAAAGCGGAGTTCCAGCCATTCACTCACCTGTCCAACGGTCCAGCGATGCGGCCGCCCGAAGCCTCGATCCTCTCCCTCGGCGCCGGCATCACTGCTGTGGTCACCCGGCTGTTACAGTTTACGGCTTCACAGCCGGGTACCCACTGCGCATGCGCGAGTCGCGCTGCGCGCCGTGATTGGCCGGCAATCTTTTGGGACCTCTGACGTGTCCCAGAAGATTGCAGGGAGGGAGGGGGAGAGGAGAACTTCCGTTCAGGGCGCCGCGGCGCTCCGAGCGGAAGTGGGAGCGGGTACCTGTCAAAACTAGGTACCCGCTCCCCCCAAAAAAAATGACATGCCAAATGTGGCATGTCAGGGGGTCAGGACTCCCTAAAGCGGAAGTTCCACTTTTGGGTGGAACTCCGCTTTAATTCAGAAGATCCAGGACTGTAGAATACTTGACTCCTTACACTGCTTTGCTAAAAAGTCACTGAACAGCTCCCTCTAGCTCTGTACTAGCTGGAGGTAGCTCTTTGTAAATTCCTTTGCTGCTGCAACTCTCAACCGGTACACTCCTCACTGTACAATGTCTCTTCAGGGCCCAAACTGCAGGCGCCCCCTTTAACACTTTCAGGGTCCTCAACCTAGGTACTCCCTCTAACACTTCAGGGTCCTCCGACCGGGCACCCCCTTTACCACTAGCTGACTCTTGGATCCCAGAACCTTCTCGGGAGTGGTCCCCTCTGACACTAGGCAGCCAGGGGTAATCCCCAGTACTCACGACCTTTGAAGGCTTTTCTGGGACTGGACCCCTGTCTCTCTCTCACCGCTGGTTCTCGGCACACTGGATCCCCTTCAGCTCAACTCAGCACCCTCTGGATTCTCAGGCAGCACCCTGAGACATCCACCTCCTCTGACAGAAGGAAAGACAGCTGTACTCTCCCTCCTAGGACTCTGCTTCCTGCCAAAGACGCTGAGCCATGCACTCCCTTCAAACTTATACCCACTCCAAGAATCCTCTGCGGAAGAATCTGCCTTCTGGGGTAGTTACAAGCCTGAATGTGTCCCTGATTGGGTTTCCTCCACTGCCCTATGAGAAACCTCTCACAGAGCCAGTGGGGAGACTCCCCCCTCAGCAGACACACCTGGAAGCCATGACGCCCTGACCAAAAAGAAATCATGGTCCTGCTGTTAAGCAGACAAGGCCCACCATGCATTTACCTAGCACCTACCTGTAGGGTGCTATATATATATATATATATATATATATATATATATATATATATATATATATTAAATAGTGTGTATGGACAAATCTCCCACTGAGGCTATTGTTTTTTTGCCAGTTAGTATCAGCAGATGTCAGAATACAGTGTGACCAAACAGTGACTGCATCTGATTAGGCTAGGTTGTCAGACATTAGGGTGCTGACAAGAGACCCCCACTTCTTGAATTTTGGGTGGCTCATCAGAAATCACCTGAAATTCAGTCAATGTATGGCCAGCTTAACAAAGGTTATGCCTCTTCCCCATTATATCCAAACCAAAAGAAAAGAATACAAAACAAATGATAGAGTTGTGCTAAAGCAACAGGTATCATTCTAAAATTGTTTATTTTATTAAAAAAAAAAAAAAAAAAAAAGCGTATCTTCAGATTAAAACGTGTAACTACTACACTATAGCATACATTAATGACACCGACAGCAATAGAAACAGAGTGAATTTCCTTCCTCTATGAAGACTTATTTAAATACTTAACACTACTTTCAGGTCATTTCAAGTGAATAAGCTTAAGCTTTAAAACCACTTAGGTAGATTAAGTTGGCCAGAAAGATAATTAGGATAATATTTGCAGCGGCAACTTAAAAAATGTGAACCCTGTAGAATCAATAATTTGTGTTGGAGTTGATATCTAGGCAAGTCATTCGTCTTTAAAATTACAACTGAAGTACCCTGTGAAGAAAGAAGAATTATACTTACCTGTTTGGCCTTTGCTATGTAGCAATGTTCCTGGCACTGAACTTATTCCACACTTATGAAAATGCAGAATACAGTATCTCACAAAAGTGAGTACACCCCTCACATTTTTGTAAATATTTTATTATATCTTTTCATGTGACAACACTGAAGAAATTACACTTTGCTACAATGTAAAGTAGTGAGTGTACAGCTTGTATAACAGGGTACATTTTCTGTCCCCTCAACATAACTCAACACACAGCCATTAATGTCTAAACCGCTGGCAACAAAAGTGAGTTCACCAATAAGTAAAAATGTCCTAATTGGGCCCAAGTAGCCATTTTCCCTCCCGGTGTCATGTGACTCATTAGTGTTACAAGGTGCCAGGTGTGAATGGGGAGCAGGTATGTTAAATTTGGGGTTATCGCTCTCACTCTCCCATACTGGTCACTGGAAGTTCTACATAGCACCGCATGGCAAAGCCCTCTCTGAGGATCTGAAAAAAATAATTGTTGCTCTACATAAAGATGGCCTAGGCCCGTGATGGCGAACCTTGTCACCCCAGATGTTTTGGAACTACATTTCTCATAATGTTCAACTACAATGCAGAGTGCATGAGCATCATGGGAAATGTAGTTCCAAAACATCTGGGGAGCCAAGGTTCGTCATCACTGGCCTAGGCTATAAGAAGATTGCCAAGACCCTGAAAGTGAGCTGCAGCACGTGGCCAATACCATACAACGGTTTAACAGGACAGGTTCCACTCAGAGCAGGCCTTGCCATGGTCGACCAAAGAAGTGCATGCGCTCAGTGTCATATCCAGAGGTTGTCTTTGGGAAATAGATGTATGAGTGCTGCCAGCGTTGAAGGGGGGGGGGTCAGCCTGTCAGTGCTCAGACCAAACACCGCACACTGCATCAAATTGGTCTGCATGGCTGTCATCCCAGAAGGAAGCCTCTTCTAAAGAGTTTGCTGAAGACAAACAGACTTATTCGAACCATGTCCTGTGGTCTGATGAGACCAAGATAAACTTATATGATTTTGATGGTGTAAAGCGTGTGTGGCAGCAACCAGGTGAGGAGTACAAAGACAAGTGTGTCTTGCATACAGTTAAGCATGGTGGTGGGAGTGTCATGGTCTGGGGATGCATGAGGAGCTACAGTTCATTGAGGGAACCATGAATGCCAACATATACTGTGACATACTAAAGCAGAGCATGATCCCCCTCTCTTCGGAGACTGGGCCGCAGGGCAGTATGATAATGACCTCAAATACACCTCCAAAACGACCACTGCCTTGCTAAAGAAGCTGAGGGTAAAGGTGATGGACTGGCCAAGTATGTCTCCAGACCTAAACTCTATTGAGCATCTGAGGGGCATCCTTAAATGCAAGGTGGAGGAGCGCAAGGTCTCTAACATCCGCCAACTCTGTGATGTCATGGAGGAGTGGAAGAGGACTCCAGTGGCCACCTGTGAAGTTCTGGTGAACTCCATGCCCAAGAGGGTTAAGGCAGCTCTGGAAAATAATGGTGGCCACATTTTCACTTAGGGGTGTACTCACGTTCGTTGCCAGCGGTTTAGACATTAATGGCTGTGTGTTGAGTTGTTTTGAGGGCACAGCAAATTTACACTGTTATACAAGCTGTACACTCACTACTTTAGGTTGGTTCCTTCCTTCAACCCCTTTTTTACCATTGGGACCAAAAAAAGAAAGCACAGCGGCCATTGGGATGTTGTGCTTTTTGACCAGAAAATGGTCCATCAGACAAATATAATGCTCATTTCTTCACAGGGTACTTATTTTATTATTTAACTCCTAATCAATATCCTGCTGTAACACTGGGCCTACCTAAGGCTCCATTCACCCTTCTCAATTTGGAATTGTGGACAGAATTACATTTATTCTGGTCATGATTCCAAATAGCAGGACGGGTGCTGCGCAACGCACATTAGGTGCCATTTCCCCTTAATGGCACCCAAACGTAATGCGGTTCTGCCGCAAGAAACTGTGCCCTTCAAAATCACATTCAGGTGAATTGGCTGGCTCTATGAGACACTCAGAAAGGGCAAATTGCCCAACAAAATCTTATAGGGGGAATGCAGGAGATTCTTTTTGGCCGACAAGCTTAATGCAATTCTGAAAGGCACAGTTTGCCACGTGCCAATTGCATCGCTTTTGAGATGCCATTAAAGGGAATATTATACCCAAAACGCACCTTGAAGTGTGAATAGAGCCTACTTGAGAGTATAACTGTAGCCATTTGAGTCGTTTTATTATTCCCATTGTGCTTTTTCTTCAATTTGTTATAAACTTAATTGTGTAACACTTTGTAGTGCTACATAATATGATGGTGCAGGACATGTGAATAATACATTATGACATTGATTATGACTTGCAGCCAGTAAAAATAGATGGTTGGGCCACAGTTTTACCACCCTCAAAAACCCAACACGGTGGCTGCACACATTCTGTGGCCTCAATGTTTTATTTTGTTGAGAATCACTTGACAGTCATCCCTCACCTTGCAGTGGCCATAATGAGCAAGGGCAGAAAAAAGAAAAGAGCATAGTAGCCTAAAGATTAAAAATAGTTTATGAAGATTGCAAGAGTTTAGTTTTCCACTTCCCTTTATAGACAGTTGTCTGCTGACAATTATTTCCATTGGAAGGTTTTGAAGACAACTCAAAATGTTTAATTTTCAATCTTGGTAACACATCTCACACACACACTTTGGCTTTAGCTGCACTTTGAGCTGGACATACAAACTAGACGAATTTGGGGTTATTTACTAAAATGAGTCCCAATTCTGCAGAGAAACCAATCAGCTTCTGCCCTCAGCTTTTTTTAATTAAGCTTTATCAATAAAACCTAGACAATTGAGTACTGTCCGTGATACTTTTTTTTATTTGCACTAACATACAATTTTTCAGGACAAGCTTTCGATGCAGAATTGTGACTAATTTTGCCCTCTCTGCTTTAGTAAATAAACTCCACTATGTAATTTCCTTTAAACTTACCACCTATGTGTGGTAAAGACCTACCTTTTATATCCAGGTAGGTTGTTAAACTTTATGTATATTGTGCAAACACATATTAGACTACCCAAATGTATGGTTTAGGACAGGGCTCGGCAAATTCCAGGCGCCAGGTCGACTAGTGCCTAGGCTTTTGTTAGGTCCATTTACTGGGATCACACAGCCCGAGCTGGCATCACCTTGCACACTCCAAGCCTGGTGCTGAGGCTGCTGCCAGCTCCTGCCCACCACGCCTCACCATTGGTTGAGAAGCTGGGCAGCTATTAGCGGAGGTCGGGGTGACTGGACCTGGCGTTTACTTCTTGCTTGGCTGTCAGTGGTGCAGCGGAGTCCCCGACAAGTGGAGAAGGGGAATAGAGCAGGCCTGAGGGACCCTGGGGGCAGGGACAGGGCTGGAGTGGGTGGCAGACTTCTGGACACTGGGCTGGAGGGGTGTTGTATCATCTATGATGGGGCAATACACACCTGTGTGCTGCCAATGGTACAGGGATACCTCCTGGGTGTGTGTACACTGAGGACAGGAGCTTGCTGGGGGACTACAAGTCCCAGCATGTACTGTACCTTCATTGCAGACTGACAGAACTACAAGTCCCAGCATGTGCTGTACCTCCATTGCAGACTGTGACAGAACTACAAGTCCCAGCATGTGCTGTACCTTCATTGCAGACTGTGACAGAACTGAAAGTCCCAGCATGTGCTGTACCTTCATTGCAGACTGTGACAGAACTACAAGTCCCAGCATGTGCTGTACCTCCATTGCAGACTGTGACAGAACTACAAGTCCCAGCATGTGCTGTACCTTCATTGCAGACTGTGACAGAACTACAAGTCCCAGCATGTGCTGTACACCTTCATTGCAGACTGTGACAGAACTACAAGTCCCAGCATGTGCTGTACCTTCATTGCAGACTGTGACAGAACTACAAGTCCCAGCGTGTGATGTACCTTCTTTGCAGACAGAGACAGAACTGCAAGTCCCAACATGTGCTCTACCTCCATTGCAGACTGTGACAGAACTGCAAGTCCCAGTATGTGCTGTACCTTCATTGCAGACTGTGAGAGAACTACAAGTCCAAGCATGTGCTGTACCTCCATTGCAGACTGTGACAGAACTGCAAGTCCCAGCAAGTGCTGTACACCTTCATTGCAGACTGTGACAGAACTACAAGTCCCAGCGTGTGATGTACCTTCATTGCAGACAGAGACAGAACTGCAAGTCCCAACATGTGCTCTACCTCCATTGCAGACTGTGACAGAACTGCAAGTCCCAGCAAGTGCTGTACACCTTCATTGCAGACTGTGACAGAACTACAAGTCCCAGCGTGTGATGTACCTTCTTTGCAGACAGAGACAGAACTGCAAGTCCCAACATGTGCTGTACCTCCATTGCAGACTGTGACAGAACTGCAAGTCCCAGCATGTGCTGTACCTCCATTGCAGACTGACAGAACTGCAAGTCCCAGCATGTGCTGTACCTCCATTGCAGACTGACAGAACTGCAAGTCCCAGCATGTGCTGTACACCTTCATTGCAGACTGTGACAGAACTACAAGTCCTAGCATGTGCTGTACCTCCATTGCAGACTGTGACAGAACTGCAAGTCCCAGCATGTGCTGTACACCTTCATTGCAGACTGTGACAGAACTACAAGTCCCAGCGTGTGATGTACCTTCATTGCAGACAGAGACAGAACTGCAAGTCCCAGCATGTGCTGTACCTCCATTGCAGACTGTGACAGAGCTACAAGTCCCAGCGTGTGATGTACCTTCATTGCAGACTGTGACAGAACTGCAAGTCCCAGCATGAGCTGTACCTCCATTGCAGACTGACAGAACTGCAAGTCCCAGCATGTGCTGTACACCTTCATTGCAGACTGTGACAGAACTACAAGTCCCAGCATGAGCTGTACCTCCATTGCAGACTGTGACAGAACTGCAAGTCCCAGCATGTGCTGTACACCTTCATTGCAGACTGTGACAGAACTACAAGTCCCAGCGTGTGATGTACCTTCATTGCAGACAGAGACAGAACTGCAAGTCCCAACATGTGCTCTACCTCCATTGCAGACTGTGACAGAACTACAAGTCCCAGCATGTGCTGTACCTCCATTGCAGACTGTGACAGAACTGCAAGTCCCAGCATGTGCTGTACCTCCATTGCAGACTGTGACAGAACTGCAAGTCCCAGCAAGTGCTGTACACCTTCATTGCAGACTGTGACAGAACTACAAGTCCCAGCGTGTGATGTACCTTCATTGCAGACAGAGACAGAACTGCAAGTCCCAACATGTGCTGTACCTCCATTGCAGACTGTGACAGAACTGCAAGTCCCAGCATGTGCTGTACCTCCATTGCAGACTGACAGAACTGCAAGTCCCAGCATGTGCTGTACCTCCATTGCAGACTGACAGAACTGCAAGTCCCAGCATGTGCTGTACACCTTCATTGCAGACTGTGACAGAACTACAAGTCCTAGCATGTGCTGTACCTCCATTGCAGACTGTGACAGAACTGCAAGTCCCAGCATGTGCTGTACACCTTCATTGCAGACTGTGACAGAACTACAAGTCCCAGCGTGTGATGTACCTTCATTGCAGACAGAGACAGAACTGCAATTCCCAGCATGTGCTGTACCTCCATTGCAGACTGTGACAGAGCTACAAGTCCCAGCGTGTGATGTACCTTCATTGCAGACTGTGACAGAACTGCAAGTCCCAGCATGTGCTGTACCTCCATTGCAGACTGACAGAACTGCAAGTCCCAGCATGTGCTGTACACCTTCATTGCAGACTGTGACAGAACTACAAGTCCCAGCATGAGCTGTACCTCCATTGCAGACTGTGACAGAACTGCAAGTCCCAGCATGTGCTGTACACCTTCATTGCAGACTGTGACAGAACTACAAGTCCCAGCGTGTGATGTACCTTCATTGCAGACAGAGACAGAACTGCAAGTCCCAACATGTGCTCTACCTCCATTGCAGACTGTGACAGAACTACAAGTCCCAGCATGTGCTGTACCTCCATTGCAGACTGTGACAGAACTGCAAGTCCCAGCATGTGCTGTACCTCCATTGCAGACTGTGACAGAACTGCAAGTCCCAGCATGTGCTGTACCTTCATTGCAGACTGTGACAGAACTACAAGTCCCAGCATGAGCTGTACCTTCATTGCAGACTGTGACAGAACTGCAAGTCCCAGCATGTGCTGTACACCTTCATTGCAGACTGTGACAGAACTACAAGTCCCAGCGTGTGATGTACCTTCATTGCAGACAGAGACAGAACTGCAAGTCCCAACATGTGCTCTACCTCCATTGCAGACTGTGACAGAACTACAAGTCCCAGCATGTGCTGTACCTCCATTGCAGACTGTGACAGAACTGCAAGTCCCAGCATGTGCTGTACCTCCATTGCAGACTGTGACAGAACTGCAAGTCCCAGCATGTGCTGTACCTTCATTGCAGACTGTGACAGAACTACAAGTCCCAGCATGAGCTGTACCTTCATTGCAGACTGTGACAGAACTGCAAGTCCCAGCATGTGCTGTACCTTCATTGCAGACTGTGACAGAACTACAAGTCCCAGCATGAGCTGTACCTCACGTATTATGATTTTAAATGTAATCCTAAGAAGGTTTATAGGCAAAAGTTGAGAGGCATAACTGTGTACACCTGTGTCATTTATATGTAAATAAAGATACACATCAGGGCTACATATGAAAAGGGTATTTGTCATTAAAAAAAAAGCTGTTAGTTAAAAAAAAAAAAAAAAAGGCTAATAGATTCAAAGCAAATTGGTCAAGCCCTGGTTTAGATATCATTTCATAAACATATTTTGAAGCAACTATGACAAGTCATGTATAGTAAAATAAAATATTTATTTAAAAAGGTAACATTTGTATGCGTAATAAAAAAAATGACATTAGGGATAGACTTTTTTTGACCACAATGTGGCTCATCCCCAGAATATATACATATATATATACTGCTGCACAGCAGCAAATACAGTCATTAGTTCACAAGGTTGCAACACATTCATATATACACACAGGCATTCTGTCACGTCTTCAGGACACACAATGCAACCCCACACTCCAGCAGTCTATGAATGACCAAGAAGTCCTTATGATGCATGGCCCCTATGAGCCACACTTCTCCCCCTCACTGCCTGGGGGTTAGTCTTCTCCACCAGCACCTCTTCTTTTTTTTGTGGATGTGAAGGAACTGGCAGTGGTGCCGAATGCTTGATTTCATCAAAGTCCTTGTCCTCACTCCTTGTGAATGGACTGCACACCGTCTCCACCAATCCAATCATCACGCCAAAAAAGGCCAGCACGCTGCCCAACACGTACATTTTCACCATCTTCTTGTTGGGTTTCTGGCTCAGTATCTCTTTGGCGAAAGGGATCAACTCACTCATTGTTTCCATGGTGAAGAGATTATGCAGACTGATCCAATCTCTTATCTGTAGACAAACAAAAAGAAAAAAAAAGAAATATTACTTTTCAATTTTCAACACAGCACTGATTACACTAAACTAAGATCTACACACAAATGCTACAATGTCCAATAAATGGCCAAAAAAAAGGTAACCATCCTGGGGATTTTATACATACTGTACTTTCTGGCGTATAAGACTACTTTTGAACCTCAAAAAAATCCCCCAAAAATGGGGGGTCGTCTTATACGCCGAGTATAATATCTCCAAGGTAACCTAAGTATAAGTATTACCGGTAGATGTAATCTCTCAAGACGCTGGCTGTGTGGGAATCCTGTACCGGTATACCGTATGTACCGTAGCTTCGACTACATACAGTGTACCGCGCTGAGCCAATCAGGGAGAGCGATGTATTCTATTATTGAATGCAAAGCCTGCTCGGATTGGCGGTGTAACATCAGCCCCCCTCTCTGACTCTGCCAATCCAAGCAGGCTTTGCATTCAATAATAGAATACATCACTCACTGTGATTGGCTCAGCGCGGTATACTGTATGTAGCCGAAGCTTCGGTACATACGGTATACCGGTACCAGATTCCCGCACAGCCAGCGTCTTGAGATTACATCTACTGGTAATACTAAGGGTACCTTGGAGATATTATGAGAGATTACATGTATTACAGTACTTGGGGAACCTTGGAGATCTATGAGAAATCTGATGTTTTTCAATGGTGTTGCCTTGCTTCGGAAGGGGGGTAGTCTTATACGGCGAGTATAGCCCAAAACCTATGTTTTAACTTGAAAATTAGGGGGGTCGTCTAAGTCCCGGTTCACACTAGGGCGACCTGTGAGGCGACCTGGTTTCCTCACAGGTCGCCTCCCATAGGGAAGCTGCGGACCCGTTCTAATAGGAGCGACACAAGTCGCTCCGACTTAGAAAAAGGGTCCAGAGCTTCTTTGGGGCGACCAGGAGGCGACCACCATAGACTTCAATGTTATGAAGTCCGTGGCGGCCGCCCCTCGGAGGTCGCAGTGCGAAGTAGCGTCGCCCGTATGTGAACGGGGCCTTATACGCCCAGGCGTCTTATACGCCGGAAAATACGGTACTTGGGTTCATTCTTTTTACAGGTAGCCATTTGCAGCTGGCAATTTACTCAATACAGTAGATTCACATCAGTCCCTGTCCTCAAAGAGCTTACAATCTAAAAGGTCTGCATCTCACATGGCCAGGTAAACTACCAGCACATCTTTGGATTGTGGGGGGAAAACCAAAGTAACCAGAAGAAACCTACACAAGCCAAAGGAGAACATGCAAACTCCATGCAGTGTTCCTACTGGGATTTGAACCAGTTACCCCAGTGCTGCACGACAATAAGTACTACCCACTAAGACAGCCTTTCCCCGACATCTTTAACATGGAGAACCTTCTAAAATAGCTTTCTGGTCTCCGGGAACCCTTGCTAATAATCACCATATCCACAGCTCATGGTACATCAGAGGGAACATTGCTCCTTACGTTTGTGGTCATTATGAAGAATACCCTCCCCCTTCCCTTACAGATGACTGGTGTCAGCGTTTAGAGGTAGAAATTGCCCAAGCAATACATAGCAACCTTTGGAGGAACCCTAAGGCTCCATCTAACCCTGGCTGAGAAAGGGTGGCCACACACAGAACTAATTTCTATATGATTGTATTGTCAACAGATTTACTATCCGGAAAAAAACTCCAAATAAATATATATATATATATAAATATATATATATATATATATATATATATATATATATATATATATATATATATATATATATATATATATATACACATACACACATACATACACACATTATATACCGTATTTTTCGCCGTATAAGATGCACTTTTTCTTCCCCAAAACTAGGGGGGGGGAAGTTGGTGCGTCTTATACGACAAATACACATTTTGCCTGCCTGCCAGTGGTATATATATATATAAAAAACTATAATTTACCCCCTCCCCCTTCAGAAGATAGATTTTCATAGAAGGGAAAAAATTGTATATCAGATATCATTTTTTTCCCCACTCCTGTTCAGAAGATGAAAGATCACGTAAAGCACCACACACCTACAAATCCTAACCAAACTACCTACCTTCTTGCAATCAGACTCCCTATCCAAACCAATCAGAATAATTCAAGGATTTGAGTTTCGCTCAAAGTCAAGTAATGACACAGCAGGGGGGGAATTTACTATAACATGGTAGCCAATCAGCTTCTTACATTCAGCTTGTACACTTAAGCTTCCACAATAAAACCTAACAGCTGATTGGTTTCTATGCAGATCAGATCTCGCACTTTCCAAGTTTAGTAAATCTCCCCTAGTATATATCTTTTCAATAACTCAAAGCTTCAATTGTCTGATTGAAAAAAAAAAAAACAACTATTCAGATTATTATGTGTATGGCTACTATTCGACATTGACAATCAATATAATCCTACATTGTGCAGATACAGAGTACAGAACAGATCCAAGTAATTCTCATCAGGTACCTTAAAATATATATATATATATATATATATATATATATATAAATATATATTCTGCATTTAAATTACTGACTGCCAACAAACCAATAAATGAGAGGCAACCTAAAAGATAGGATATATTTTCTCCAAGAAGAGCAGCAATCATGTAATGTTTCTTACCTCCTTCTACAGATTGTCCTGCCTGGTTAGCTGCTATTTCTCTTGCTGATCACTGATCATGAAGCTGTAAAGTCATCTGGCTGCATGCTGGATCTGTGAGCCTTTTAAGTGTCTGGCCCCGCCCCCCGGAGTGTAAGTCCCGCCCCCTGGAGTGTGGCCATGTGCTGATCACGCAGAGTGTTGGCGTCCTTTGTGCTCCTCCTTGTAGCCAGGTCTACGTGTTCCCAGGACTAGCTGGATGCGTGTAGGGCTCGTATTCCCACCGGCGTGATCAGTGCGTGCACATAGCAGGCTGCTATTATCCTGGGATGTGGCAGGCAGTGGGGGTAGCTGTGCTCTCCTCTCCTATTGTAGCCATGCCTTGTAGTCTTTTAGTCACGTAGTAAACGTGCAGGATTCTTCTTGTGACCTCAACAGCAGGAAATCCCCGGATGGACGGTGCTTGTGGTCATAGCTGGGTGACCTGTCCTGGTGGGGGCTGGGGCACTTCTCTATTATTAAGTATTGGTAAACACTTGGTGGCTGGAGGGTGGATACAATGTAACATTTTATCTGATGGCAGGGGAAACATACAAACTGCTCTGTATGTTTGTGGTTTCTAATACTAAATTATTAAGTAATATACATTTTATTCTTCCTGACACTATACTTAGGGGTAGTTAAAGTAAAGAAAATGAAAACAACAATATGTTATAAAACTGTATTATAATTTACATGTATTGGCTGAATGAGGGCTTATGGGCAGAAAAACAGCTGTGTTTGGTTCTGTGTACATCTAACCCCAAGAACTATAGTAATCAATGTGCCCATACAAATGGCTGCTAGGAAAAATATTCTAAAAGGTTGTGCTTGCCCACAATTATTGAAAATGTAGGAAAACGCTGCACTCAAAATGTTTAAATATGTATAACAGCATGGTGCGCTGTTTCCATTTCTTCATCACATGTGATCTAATGTAATTGTGAAAAATATACAAAAAGATAAACTATCATGCTGAATATCAAATCATTATTATTTATCAAGCCAAATATCAAAACATTATCATTTAATATCAAACCATTATCATTTATCAAGCTGAATATCAAACCATTATCATTTATCATGCTGAATGTCAAACCGTTATCATTCCTCACGCTGAATATCAAACCATTATTATTTCTCATGCTGGATATCAAACCGTTATAATTTCTCATGCTGAATATCAAACCGTTATCATTTGTCATGTTGAATATCAGTGTGCGTGTACGTGTGATGAACAAATAGAAACAGCGCTCCATAATGGTTATCAGTTAACCATCATGCTGAATATCAAACCATTATCATTTAGCAAGCTAAATATCAAACTGTTATCATTTATCATGCTGAATATCAAATCGTTATAATTTCTCACGATAAATATTAAAACATTATCATTTCTCATCCTGAATATCAAAACATTATCATTCCTCATGCTGAATATCAAACCTTTGTCATTTCTCATGGTGAATATCAAACTTTTATCATTCGTCATGCTGAATATCAAACCGTTATCATTTATCATGCTGAATATCAAACCATTATCATTTATCATGCTGAATATCAAACAGTTATCATTTCTCATGCTGAATATCAAACCATTATCATTTATCATGCTGAATATCAAACCATTATCATTCCTCATGCTGAATATCAAACCGTTATCATTTACCCATCATGCTGAATATCAAACCATTATCATTTGTCATGCTGAATGTCAAACCGTTATCATTTGTCATGCTGAATATCAAACCATTATCATTTAGCAAGCTGAATATCAAACTGTTATCATTTATCATGCTGAATATCAAATCGTTATCATTTCTCACGATAAATATTAAAACATCATTTCTCATCCTGAATATCAAAACATCATTCCTCATGCTGAATATAAAACCTTTGTCATTTCTCATGGTGAATATCAAACCTTTATCATTTATCATGCTGAATATTAAATCTGTATCATTCCTCATGCTGAATATCAAACCGTTATCATTTACCCATCATGCTGAATATCAAAACTTTATCATTTCTCATGCTGAATATCAAACCGTTATCATTTGTCATGCTGAATATCAAACAGTTATCATTTATCATGCTGAATATCAAACCATTATCATTTATAATGCTGAATATCAAACCATTATCATTCCTCATGCTGAATATCAAACCGTTATCATTTACCCATCATGCTGAATATCAAAACTTTATCATTTCTCATGCTGAATATCAAACCGTTATCATTTGTCATGCTGAATATCAAACAGTTATCATTTGTCATGCTGAATATCAAACCATTATCATTTATCATGCTGAATATCAAACCATTATCATTTATCATGCTGAAAATCAAACCATTATCATTTATCATGCTGAATATCAAACCATTATCATTCCTCATGCTGAATATCAAACCGTTATCATTTACCCATCATGCTGAATATCAAACCGTTATCATTTCTCATGCTGAATATCAAACCGTTATCATTTCTCATGCTGAATATCAAACCATTATCATTTCTCATGCTGAATATCAAACCATTATCATTTCTCATGCTGAATATCAAACCATTATCATTTTTCATGCTGAATATCAAACCATTATCATTTCTCATGCTGAATTTCAGTGTGTGTGTGTGTGTGTGTGTGTATGTGTGATGAACAAATAGAAACAGCGCACCATAGGGTAATACATACACACAGCTGCGCCTAGGGCGCTGTGATGTCCAGATCCACACCGATCTGTAGATTTTATGCAAAAACACACACAAAGGTGTATGTGAGTAAATGTTTAGCCATTCATTCACTGTCCCTAATTTTCAGGAACTGTCCCTAATTTTCAGGAACTGTCCCTAATTTTCAGGAACTGTCCCTGATTTGGAACAAAGTTTTTCTCCTCATGTGTCCCTCATTTTGGTCTGATCTATATAATTGTAGATACAATGCACTATTTATCTTTGAAAAAGCATTTCACAGTGCTAAACCTTTCATCCGAATTCTAAATTGTCACATTTGTAAACATCAAAAGCTAATATGTAGGAATAGTAGTAAAAAAAAAAAATCACTTGTGGGTTTAACTAATTTTTTTTTTTTTGATAATTCTCCATTAAATGGGTGTGGCAGGGGGTGTGTCCTATGCATACATACATTTGCTAATAAGTGTCCCTTGTTCCCATCCCAACAAGTTGGGAGGTATGCATGTTATAATATGGGGTTGGTTAGCTCAGGTGGTAGATGCATTTTTATTGAAGTCCATGCCAGTCCCAATTGTGTTTTATAGGCTTGTCATCACACTTTTATTTCAGAGAAAGGCAAAGTCTTTACAAGGTTGCACATGCAGGGATTTCAGCTTCACTCAATACCAACAGGTAACAAAGTGCTAGCCCACCTGGCTACACTTCAGCAAGCTCCACTGTTATATTAGCATTGTTCTTCCAGTTCACAGGTTCTTAGGGCTCCCTCGTTATTATTATTACAGTCAATTATATAGTGCTGTCCATTTACACAGCACTTCACATAAATATTTTACATTCATTTCAGTCCCTGCCCTCAAGGAGCTTACAATCTAAGGTCCCTAACTTACATTCAGTCATACACATACTAGAGCCAATTTAGACAGGAGCCAATTAACCTACCAGCATGTCTTTGGAGTCTGGGAGGAAACCTAGGAACCCAGAGGAAATTTATGCAGGTACAGGGAGAACATGCAACCTCCAGGCAGGTAATGTTGTGGTTGAGATTCGAACCATTGACCCTAGTGCTGCTAGCCTTCTTATAACAGTACATTGCTGTACGAGCCCTCTCCTGGCCTCCAGATAGGGTTCATCTAGCACCCTTGGTTCTCTCACACTTCTCAGGAACACAGGACTCCCTCCAGCCCCCTGTGTGGACTTGCTAGTCACCTCCATTTTCTCAGTCTCTCCAGATCTCTCTCCAAGTCCTGTTGGCAAGAAGTCCCACCAACATAGGGTCTCTTCTTGAGAGAAGGTAACCCCTCCTGGCTGGAGCACACCATTATCTCCATACAAAGGCTGCATTTTTGCATGTCAGAAACTTAAAATGACCCTGTGCACTTATGTACTCATACAGGCTGCAGGCGACCAGCTAAGCCCGGACACAGGATTGAAGGTTTCATCTCATCCAAGACACTTTGGAACGTTCAAACTGCAGGCCCAATCCAGGACTACCAAACCTGGAAAAAACGTAAAACACAGTTTTCTGCGCTCACAATAAACATGCCAGAGCTTCTCAAACTAAAACTTTGAGAATCCTTTGTCATCTTCACATCTCTTTCCTAATTGCACAATGAGGCAAGGCCTTGCACTCTCACAACATCTAAACTCAAATACTTTAGGTTGCATGATTTATGCATGATTTTTCTGCTAGTTCTGCCAGCAAAAACCTGCTTCCCTGAAGAAACTTCAATTTTTAAATTGTCCTCTGACCACACTGACACACTCCCATCCTATCAAAGCCATTGGGATCTATAGAGTTCTGTAGGAGCCTCCTCGACATGCACGCTCCTGCTTTGAACTGAAACTGTATATGCAGCCATTCAAAGCCCCTCATGCACAGGTAGTGCAAGAAGAATTTAGAGCTTCTGCCAATTACTGGTGTAGAGGAGGAAGCATGGCTTTTGCACTGTGTCCCTCTTATGCTGCCTGTCTGTGCAGCACTCTAATGGCACTTTTCCACTGCAAGTACTGGCTCGGCTCTACTCGGCCCTGCTTGGCCCTGCTTGGCCCGGTTTGCTTTTCCACTGCTGGTACCACATGGTATGGTGTTGGAACGGTTTGGTACGGTACGGTATGGTTTGCTTTTCCACTAAAGTAGTACTAAAGTTAAGTGGGTGGGATAACAGCGGGGTGGGTGGGATTCTCTGACCAATCAGTGGCTAGTAGTGACTGCATGCAAAGGATTGTGGGACATGGTACTGGGTATGGTACCTCTTGGAACCACAATCGAGTATGTACTGTTTTTGAGAGCCGTACCGTTCGGTTCCATGCAGTGGAAAAGCGTCACCGTACCGTACCGAACCGAACCGTTCCTACACCATACCATGCAGTATCAGCAGTGGAAAAGCACAAAAGCGAGCCAAACCGTTCGGTTCCATGCAGTGGAAAAGCGCCATAAATGGCTGAAAATACAGCTGTAGCTCAGTCCTTGAGAGTGCTACTTGCAGCCCTTTGGGACACAGCACAGGTTTCAGAAGGCTGCTAGACCATTTACAATACAATATGCATGTCACAGCCAGCTTCCCACACTAGATATGGCGGCACTGGGAACCCCAAAACTGGCGAAGAAATGGCCTGGGCGAGGTTGGTGCTGGATCCCTTGACAGGTGAGTGTCCTTTTTTAAAAGTCAGCAGCTACAGGATTTGTAGCTGGCGACTTTTATTTTTTTTCGGGGGGGGGGGGCTGAATATCCTCTTTAAAATCTTTTTTTCATTAACTTTAAAGAGGAATTTATTTTATACCCTGTATAGATGGTGTAACAGAACCGCGACCCCACAATGTGCTTGTGTTCTTCCATCATTCCATCAGAATACTGCGTCCTTCAGTCTTGAATGTAGATATCAAATATTCTGGCCACCCCCAAACAAAACTAGCTGAGAATAGCTTGTATAAGATATGGAAAATTTATTGAACAACTCACACCAAATATATACTCCACCAGGTCAGGTGCCTGATTACATTATCATATGCAGATGAAATTGTGTACAGAAATATAATTAACATATCTAAGGAACAACCAACACTAACAGTATTCTACCTTCCCACTAGCAACTAATAGATGACAGTAATTTAATTTACTTGAGCTAAATAACTACCGGACTCGCCATCATCAAACTCATGAAGTAACATACACATTAGTATAAGTGTAAACACATTCCCACAGTAGACAATAGGTGGATTAATCAGCACAATCAATAATGTGTGGAAGACAGGTGGTTGAGCTGATGACATTAGCATCTCCCATGAGTCTGACCGTGCAGAGCAGTCCCCTATTGGCAATAGGCAGCTAGACCGTTAACATGGATCGTAGGCCTAGAGTCCTAGAGTCTGTGTTTCTTGGGAAGATGTGGACTTGAATCAAAAGTAACATTACTCCAAGGGTCCCGCCAGCAGGCCAGGGCCCATAGTCAGTAGTAAAGAGGATAGCCTGCAGTCCCCTCCAAAAGCTCCTCTCCTGAGTGAGTTTTTCACAGATGGATTATCCACTAACATATAAGCACATGCGCAGTGATCCAGCAGTGCAGTGCTCTGTAGGGATCTGTAGAACACCAGGCCCCGTACCACCATCTTGCTCTGTGGTGTCTCGGTTCGTTCAGCCCACCCCCTGATGATGTGCATGCGCCATGGCAAGTCATCAGGGTGCTGGCTGCAATAACCAGGAAGAGACAGTTGGTCCCTCTGATGATGCGGCACATGCGCAATAGAGTAATGGGATGTATGACATGGGTATCCCAGGAGGCTACGTATGCCATTCTCTCCTAGGCGATAGCACAGGAAGTGCGGGGGTATGGTCTCTGAAAAAGGCAAAAAATAAGTGAATCATTTTCGATTCTAAGAGGATGGGGAGGGAGGGTAAAGATCTGCTTTAAATAAAGATAATAAAAATAAACACTGCAATGTGTTGCATAAATGCATCACAACATGCGTGCATGTTTTGTGCATCATAATGCGCATCTGCTAGTGTGAACAGGCCCTGATGGTGGCCACATGTATTAATTTGATCATTCCATGCAACTGACCAAATCGAACCACAAAAAAAAAAAAACAGAAACAGAGATCTTGTTTAAATTCCACTCGGCTATGGTGGAAGAATGCTTTCTGATCGCTTGAAGAAATATATGTATTTGTGCCAGAGAATCAGTTCTAATCCGGTCAATCAAATGATCAGTTTGAATTGTTTACATTTATAACTAATCAATTATATTTTTGATCAATATTTTGAGTTGGTCTCGAATTGTGTTGCTTGGTTGGATATTTTACGTGATGATCAGTCACTTGTTGGTTACCACTTGTACCTAGATGGATCACAAATTGCTACATGTATGGTCACCATAAAGTTGAATCAGAATGGTTTCTATGGGATTGATTTACTGAAACTGGAGAATGTGAAATCTGGTGCAGCTCTGCATAGAAACCAATCAGCTTCCTGTTTTCTTTATCAAAGCTTAATTGAACACACTGAAGTTATAATCTGATTGGCTACCATGCACAGCTGCACCAGATTTTGTACTCTCTAGTTTTAGTAAATCAACCCCTGTGGGTCCTTGTACTCTCCACAATTTTTGCACTTTGCATTGTCTTACTGAACACATTTCTAGTGTTACATTTGTGGGCAAACATCAGTTTAGGAGCCACATGTATACTATATAAACAAAGATGATATGAGCCTACACAAAATGTCTAATAACATAGTCAAATATATAAATATTATTTATTATTATTATACAGAAATTATATAGCGCCAAATGTTTACGCAGCACTTTACAATAAAAAGGGGGACAGTACAATTTACAATACAGTTCAATACTAAAGGAATAGGGGGACCTGCTCATGAAGCTTACAATGTAAAGCAAGGGGGAGGTGGTACAAATGGTAGTGGCTGCAGGGTATGATCTGATGGAGGGGACTCAAGTACAGATCTTAGGTGGAGGTGGGGTAGGCTTCCCTGAATTTGTGTGTTTTCAAGGATTGCCTAAAGATGAACAGGGTAGGAGCTGACCAGACATACTGGGGCAGGAAGTTCCAGAGGATGAGAGAGGCTCTGGAGAAGTCCTGGAGGTAAGCGTGGGAGGAGGTAACAAGGGAGCTGGAGAGCAGGAGGTCCTGGGAGGAACGAAGAGGACGATTTGGGCTATATCTGAAGATTAGGCTGGTGATGTAGCTCGGGGTGATGTTGTGTATGGCCTTGTATGTTGTGGTTAGTATTTTGAATTTTATACGATGGGGTAAGGGAGGCCAGTGAAGAAATTGGCTGACAGGGGAAGCAGTCACAAGTAGGTTAGTAAATATAGTAATGGAAGCCAGGATGTCTATTAACCACTTTAAGACTGGAAGGATTTGCCCCATTTCTGACCAGGCCCTATTTTGCGATTCGGCACTGTGCTACTTTAACAGACAATTGCACGGTCGCGCGACGCTGTACCCAAATAAAATTGATGCCCTTTTTTTCCCACAAATAGAGCTCTCTTTTGGTGGTATTTGATCATCTGTGTGATTTTTTATTTTTTGCTCTATCAACAAATAAAGAGCGACAATTTTGAAAAAAAAAAAAAAACAATATTTTTCACATTCTGCTATATGACATTCTCAAAAAAAAAATTTAAAAATCAAAATTTTTTAACATTTTAGGCCAATTTGTTTTATGCTACATATTTTGGGTAAAAAAAAATCGCAATAATTGTATTTTGATTGGTTTGCGCAAAAGTTATCGTGTCTACTAACTACAGGAAAAATGTATGTAATTTTTATTGTTTTTTTTTTAACTAGTAATGGCGGCAATCTGCGTTTTTTTTGTGGGACTGCGACATTGCGGCAGACAGATCGGACCCCTGACTGACATGTTTGACACTTTTGGGGGGACCAGTGACATTACTATAGTAATCAGTGCTAAAAATATGCACTGTTACTCTAATAACGACACTGGCAGGGAAGGGGTTAACATTATGGGTGATTAAGGGGTTAAATGTGAGCCTAGGGGAGTGATTCTAACTGTGGGGGGCGTGGCTTCTGAAATGACCATAGAGACATGAAGGATCACAGGGGCTCTATGATATCATTCCAGGGAGAAGAATGGTCAGCTGTGTTTACAACAGCCGAGCATCCTTCTCTCTCAGCAGGGAACAATCGTGGGTGTCAGGCGGCAATCGGAGCCGCTTGCACGCTGCATTGGCTTCCCCACTGACGAGCGCGCGCTCGCCCCCAAGACTTCTGAGAGCGAGCGACGTACAGCTACGGCGATTCGCCTGGGAGCGGCTGCCTGCCGCCGTATAACTGCGATGGGGGGGTCGGCAGCAGGTTAAAATAAAGGTGATTTGTATATCTGTATGACTTGTATAACTGCCCCAAAAAATGACTTATCTGAATCTGAACATCCATAGGGAGAACCGGGCATATTTTACATGTGTGATACACACTGATCCAAATCTAGCAATATAAATAATCAGGACTTGATATGTTAGAATGAAATGAAATATGTTTGTGCAGTTCCTGACAGTGTGAGCGCACATTTGTTTACTATTTATTTTGATCTTTCTACCTATACATAGTGTACATTCTAGTAGCTTTCCTAATCCCATGTCTTGTACTACTATGGTTGCTATGCGTATAATGAGTCTGTCAATTATCTTGGTTGCAGAGCATGTCCTCTGTGTGTATACTTGTTACCTTTCACCTACATAGGATCTGCACTTACAATCACAGGATGGCTTGTCTGGGAAATGATTCTTGATGTGATGTAGAATCTTACGACAGAACCCTGGGGCCGTACTGAATGAAAGCTCTAATAAGAAGTTACAATTTTTGAAGTCAGAATTCTATGTTTTAAAGTCAAATTAAAGAATAATCAAATTAAAAAGTAAAATACTTTATAATCACGTATTTTTTCAGATTGTTTTAGTGGAGTATATATAATGAGTTAGAAAACTAACTTTTAAAACATAAATTGTTCAACTTTAGAAAAAAAATGCATTTCTTTTTTTTTTTTTTTATTTATTGGCTAATATTTTTTTTGCAAGTGTAGTGAACCTGCGTCAACACAATCTGGTTAATGACGAGTCTGATGCTGACCCATCTGTGGGTATGTGGAGTATATATAATGAGTTAGAAAACTAACTTTTAAAACATAAATTGTTCATCTTTAGAAAAAAAGTGCATTTTTTAAGTTTTTTTATTTATTAGCTAATATTTTTTTGCAAGTGTAGTGAACCTGCGTCAACACAATCTGGGTAATGGCGAGTCTGATGCTGACCCATCTGTGAGTTGAATGAAAGAAATCAAACGGATTCCTCCAACCTTACTAAACAGCGCAGATGGGCAAATCTCTCCTGTCAGCCATTGTATTCTGACAGCCAGCGCTGGCAGCTGGCAGAATACCCGAACAGTGGCTGCTTCTGATTGGATACAGTCAGTGTTCTGCTAACAATTTTAACACCCGGCTCCTTTGAGAAAAGTCAACTGAACAGTCAATTTTCATTGAGCTGTGAGTGCCAATTGGGTCACCCACGGCTCAAATTTTGTCAGACTCAGCACAGATTGGCTGAAACTCGAGCCTTGTATGGCAGCCTTAATACAGACAATTAAAGTTCCTAACGTTTTACTTACTTGATCCTTAAAGTATTACACATTGGGGTTTATTTACTAAAACTGGAAAGTGCAAAAATTAGTTCTGTTCTGCATAGAAACCAATCAGCTCCCAGGTTCTTTTGTCAAAGCGTACTTGAACAAATTGAAGTTAGAAGCTGATTGGCTACCATGCACAGCTGCACCAGATTTTGCACTCTCCAGTTTTAGTAAATCAACCTCATTTCCCCATTGTCCATTATCCCAGTCCTAAGACAGCTCCAATGTTGGTTGATTCCTACTGTGAAATGTGAGCCATGAGTGGCCTGTAAATAATTCCCTGCTCAAGAAAACTAGATTTAAAAATTCACTGAGCCGGTCTGAAAATGATCTGCTCAACAATGATAGCATTCCATTAAATGAACTGTTCAACATCACCACTGTTTTCAGGCAGCCCCAGGTGCCATAACTACCTGAATACAATAACTGGTAGTGGAGATTGGGCGTTCAAAAGGAGAATGTACAGACTGTAACGTGTGGTGAGCTTTAGACATACAGTAGATTTCCATACTTTCTTTTTTAGCTATGGTCAGGGTAAGGAAGTGTTGAAACCCATCACATGTTTGCTGTCTTTGCTCCTGCTCAGGAGATTCACCCTCATACCCCCAGATTCTAAAGTGGACACTTCCATAGTGGACACCAATTTAGGTGGCAGCTGTCCAAGAGGGGTTTTCTCCTTACTTTAAAGAGATTTCCTTTTACTTCCTGTTGTTTCTTAATTTTTAACCACCTAAAAGGAATGATATTTGTTGGGCTGAGGACTGATATAAGGGGGTATTTCTCCAACTGGCCACCGATGCAAAGGATTACTTCTTCTTTCACTGACCACCAGTGTAAGGGGCACTTCTTTCAGTGACCATTAGTGTAGGTTATAACTTCTCTCAATGACCACCAGTGTAAGGTGGCATTTCACCACTGACCACCAGTGTAAGGGGCACTTCTTTCAGTGATCATCAATGTAGGTTATAACTTCTCTCAATGACCACCAGTATAAGGTGGCATTTCACCACTGACCACCAGTGTAAGGGGCAATTCTTTCAGTGACCATTAGTGTAGGTTATAAATTCTTCTCTCAATGACCACCAGTGTAAGGTGGCATTTCACTACTGACCACCAGTGTAAGGGGCAATTCTTTCAGTGACCATTAGTGTAGGTTATAACTTCTTCTCTCAATGACCACCAGTGTAAGGTGGCATTTCACCATTGACCACCAGTGTAAGGGGCACTTCTTTCAGTGACCATTAGTGTAGGTTATAACTTCTCTCAATGACCACCAGTGTGAAGTGGCATTTCACCACTGACCACCAGTGTAAGGGGCAATTCTTTCAGTGACCATTAGTGTAGGTTATAAATTCTTCTCTCAATGACCACCAGTGTAAGGGGCAATTCTTTCAGTGACCATTAGTGTAGGTTATAAATTCTTCTCTCAATGACCACCAGTGTAAGGGGCAATTCTTTCAGTGACCATTAGTGTAGGTTATAACTTCTTCTCTCAATGACCACCAGTGTAAGGGGGCATGTCATCACTGACTACCAGTATAGGAAGTGGTTGTACTCCGGCTGATCATCAAGGGAACACTTCTCCCTCTGAACACTAGTGTAAGGTAGTGTAAGGGAGCATCTCTCCCACTGGCAACCAGTGTAAGAAACCCTCTCTCCCACTATCACTGATGTATGCACTTCTCCCATTAAACAACAGTGTAACAGAGCATCTCTCCCACTGGTCACCAGTGTAAGGGAGCACTTCTCTCTTTGAGTACTAAGGTAAGAGGGCACTTCTCCCAAGTAGAGGGACAAATTCCTAGAGCTTCCATGGTACCAGTAAGTAGTGGGTATAAATAACTGATTGTTTGCGCCATTTGGTTCCTTAAAAGAATCCCTCTTCCTCTTTCACCCTGCTATAATGCAGTTGTCCACAAAGTGCGGCCCTTTGCTGGTCTTAATTTGACCTTGGTGCACTATTTCTTCCACTTGCACAAACAATGAGGCACAAATATTTCCCCGACACTAATGATAATGCACCATTCCTCCCACTAATACAAATGACGGTGCACCAGTCCTTCCTCTGACACCATTGATGTGCCACTTTTCCTCCCACTGACATCGACCATAGGTCACTATTCTTCACACTGATTCCAAAAATGGGACACAATTGCTCCTACTGACACCAATGATAGGATACTATTCCATTCACTGGCCAGCAATGTGCTGTTTTTTTCTCCCAATAACGATGTGGCACTATACCACCCACTCCCCCCAAGAATGGGGTACTATTCCTTTCACTGACACCAAGGATAGGGTACTCTTCCTTTCCCTGAAAGCAACCATGGGACACTATTTCTCCCACTGACACCAACAACGGGGAATTGTTTCTCAACCCACTGACTTAGGCCAGTTTTTAATCCCACCAATTACTGATCCTCATGTATTGTTTACTCCTAAGGACCACTGATACCAGAGCCCTGTACTGGCCTTTATTTTGGATAGGTTGACACTCCAGCTAAACAACGCATGCATTCACGTCTTTACTTGATGTAAAACATAGACTCGCTTTTCTGTATAGGGATTGCAAGAGGCTGATATTAAGTCAAATGTAGGTACTTAAACTGCTTGCTTTGGAAAATGATATGCCTGATATCATGTGCCTTTTAGCTCTGCTTGGAGTTTAGATTTCAGCCAGTGCCATGTTTGCAGGTCAACACAGTAGTGGTGAAAGGATTTTCATAGTTGTTTGTCATAGATTTGGCACTGAGGTAATGCAGACGAGACCACATTTAAAAAAAAACTCTATAATAGACTCAAATTTAGCACAAGTCATTAACAGAAAGATGTGACATTTGCCCTACATTGGTCTTTCATTCACAGCATGCTGGCTGTCACACAGGATGTAACACTGATGTCTACACTGATTGCAGCTACTTTAGATCCACCCAATTGTCATGTGTTTAGGGAAAAAATCCCAGATGTTGCAAGTCACAAAGACTACAAAGCACCTTTGCATACAAAAAAATCTCTTTTGTAGAAATTTAAGAGCCAACAACTTGGCCACCTATATTGGTTCACACCTGATACACAAAGACATAAGCACAGAGTCTCATACCTGAAAAAGCAGACACCATTTGGATCAAAGGCTATGTGATAACAAACATGCTAAGAGTATTTCAAATCCTCATTATCATACATTTTTTTATTCCCAACAAAAAAGACAACTATACTGTGTTGGGTTTGATGGTGATATTCGTTTTTTTTTTAATGAGACATTTGCCTGTCTATGGGCATTCTATGCTGCCATTTTTCTGGTGATTTTTTGTAGCTGCTGAATAGTAGTATTTTTACCTTTTTTTTTTTTTTTTATTATTTGCAGAGCCTCCAAACTGATTGGACATAATAAAATGCTGTTTTAATAATAGAGCTTGATCATAAACAAGACACCCAGGAACAATCCTATCAGGTTTAGCCTGCACTTTTATTTAGCAATGCAGCACGAAAACACAGCGCCGCTGACTACATTTCCTGACTAACAGGGTGTCCTCTAAATAGGCCCCTTTCACACAGCCTTTGCGATTAGGTCAGCCTGTCAGTTTTCAGGTGGACCTGATCAGAAGGTCCATGCATGTCTATGGACAGGTGGGTGTAAACGGAATTGTGTCCAGTTCACACTTTTTGTGGTGACAGAAATTTTACCACATGGTAAAACGTCTGTCACTGCAGGGACACATGGGAAACATTTGTTTCCTATACGTCCCATTCAAACTGTAACAAGTAGTGCACTGTCCGGAATCGCACTGCAATGTCAGCCATTGCGCTACTCGACATTGCAGTGTATAAAGTCTTCGTTTTTGTACAGATACATACATATTCGGCAGCACACCAAGGATCTTGCACAGCAGTCCTAAGAAACTTTTTATTGCAAAAGGATCACAGTAGGATAGGTGCAATGTTTTGGAGTCACGCAGGACCCTTCATCAGGCATTACATTTACGTTTTGTACACTTCACATAAAGTTTGGTTACATTTAAAAAAAAAAAAAAGGGGGGAGTCGCGGACTCGCGGTGTGTTGAATCGTACACCACACTGCCCCCCTAGCCAGGCAGCAAAAGTCCAATTGAGTCCGCTAAAAAAAGTTGAGGACTGTGTCCTTACCATTTTGGTAGACTTGAGTGGAGGTAGCTGGGTGTAAATGGACAGCAGAGTCCATTTACACCCTTCCATAGAGCAGAGCAGGGTCTCTCCATGTCTGCTCTGCAAAAAATGAGTGGACACAGATGTGTCTTCCATCCTGCTCTGCTCCGATCACCGGTGATCGATGACCAGTTCCTCCCAGTATCTAGGAATTGTGGTAATGGATGTGTAAAAAAAGAATCTTGTACAAAGCATGTTCGTGCCTAAATGTGCCTTAGGGGAAGCCCACTTGCCACAGTATTCAGCCCCACCTAGCCACAGCCTGCCATAGACTTTGAAAAGCTGCAGACAACAGGGCTAAATGGCGTACCTATCCCTCCCGGGTGCATTAGAATGTTTGGGGAACCCCCTGCACCTAGATGGTCTCATGCAAAGATCCTAAAGCTGGCCATAGATGAGTCCGTTTTTTTTTCCATTCAACCAGTGGCTCTGTCCAGTGCCATCTTAAGAGCGTTAAAGGGCAATGCAATGCACTGGGGCCCTGCCTACACAATCACCCGCGAGAATAAAAATGCAAATTATTTATAAAGCAAAATATTTATTGGTACAACAGTGCCAGGCTAAGGGCAGCTTCCAAGTTGGGTGGCTGTGTCCGGTGAACACACACACACGAACGGGAGTCAGACTCGACTGTCCTGTGTGTGCCTGTTCCCGTGGAGGCGGACAGACATTCCTGCAGTTGTGGGCTCCCCCTCCACAGCCCAAGTGGCCTGATAGCAGTGCAGGGCTGACAGGCGCTTGCCATCTGCTAAGTTCGGTAGCGGGATGCACACGGGAATCGGGACTAATGCTTGGCTGGGGCTGGGTCGCTGGGCAGGTGGGGGCTCTCTGGGCAAGTGGCCAGCACGCCCATTCAGTAAGACGGCCCTGGCTCTGTCTTTGTATTCACACAGTGGGTATACTTCCCCTCCATCAGAATACACTGATCAGCCTGCAGCGCTGATTGAGCAGAAATTTTCCGACAGGGAAATTGAACAGAAGTCAATCTGTAGATCAACTTCTGTTTAACCCCAATGCCCATACATGGATCGAAATTCCCTGCTGAAGTGGCCGCATTTCATTCCATGTATGGCCAAAATAAGAGGCAACCATAGGTGTGCACAGCCTATTGCATTAGGGTGTGCACCTTAAAGCTCAAACACATACATGTGTATATATACTGATGGTGTCAGTAGAGCAGAGAGTGGTGTCAGGGCAGTGGATAGTGTCAGTAGTTTTTATTTTTTATTATATCTTACAATTTTAGTATTTTTTATAAAATTGTAGGAGCCATTAGGGGGCTTTGCTGAAATATCAGGGGTTCAAACAGGGGGAATCTGCTCCACACAGGGTTATTAGGGTGTGCCCAGGCACACATGGCACACCCTGTGCGCACGCCTATGGAGGTAACTCCTTTGTACAGATCAGAATTCAAGGAAAAAAAAAACAAAAAAAGTTTTTTCCTGGAGCTCAGCTTTAAGCTACCGGTATCCCTTTTTTTTCATGGCTGCGAGTAACCTTAGAAATAAATGATTTCTGTAGGTTACAGTACGCTAGGTCACTGCATGAACCTGTAGTACTCTGTAATTCAAGAGATTCCTACCTGTTGCCTGATTTACAGACTATGGAACGTTTGTAACTATTCAACTGGCACAGTTGACTTTTTATTATAACTTTGAAATAAACAGCAGTACACTGTTATATCGAAAAAAATATCCAACTCTGTTTCTGTAAAATGTGCCATTCAAGAAGCAAGCTGTGCAAACACTGCCTACATCCTTTTAGCAAATAAACCTCTATAAGGAGGTATATCAAAATGTACCAGTGTGCAAATTATCAGTGATTCATAATTTCTGTAAAAAAAGTTATCGTTATCTCTGTTAGGGGTCCAGATCCATTTAATTCCATCTATATTATTGCATCAGCAGCTGCTATTGCAGATTGCATCAGACAGCACTGAACTTGCTAACCTCTGCCTATGGTAATATCAGGAAACATGCTGGCTGTCCTTACTGCACATAACCGGCTTTACATAGCATGCCAGAATTAACACTATGTGTGCTAGACCTGGGAAATACAGCTACTATTAAAATCATTTTACTGTAGCTCCAGAGCTGTTCTACAATCTATACCCCACATAGCTCCACACTATGCAGTCTGCTGTATGTTATATACTTCTCTCTTCTCCTTAGTATACTTTCTACTATATATTATATTCATAGTTGCCAACATTTGAAAAAAAAATGTAGGGACACTTTGCAGCACAGCTATCAATTACTTACCACACCCACTTCCATGAAGCTCCACCCACTCCACATAATTAATCTCCGTCTACTTATCATCAGATTATAGGGTCTACTCAATAAAGAGAGAATTACAGTAAATTGAAAAGGGAATTTTAAACTTGAGGCCAAAGTAGCAGAGTTGGAATAATTCTCCCATTCAGCTGTACTACTTCTGCCTAAAGTTTAAAATTCTCATCACAATTCCCTGCAATTCTGATGTGTCAAATGTGCTCAGGTGTGCCCGTGCAAAAAATGGAAATATAAAAAAAGTGTAAATAAGTACATTAAGTAAGTAAGTGCAAAGTGTAAATAAGTACATTGCCGGGACAATGTAAATGACCCTGGACAGGCTCCTATTTGTCGGGACTGTCCCGGCAAAAACAGGACAGTTGGCAAGTATGTATATGCCATATTATATATGTGTGTTGTCTGCTATCGGACTCCACTGCCGATTACATTTATTTAATGGGCTCTTCTGTGCCCACATGAACACCATTTTACCTGTCTTATATTAAAATCATTACACTGCTTTAACTGCTTTAGCACCATAGCCTTCTCCTCCGTACAGGACCATCATTTTTTTTTTTTTATTAAGATAAATCAATTTTTTAATATCAAATAACTGTAGTGTTGCATCCTTTTTGTATGTGTTAGAACAGAACTCAGAAAGCCATTTCAGTGGGCAAAGTGCACTTATCAAACTTAACTACTTCTGGACTGGAAGGTTTTACCCCCTTAACCAGGGCCAGATTAACGTAGGGGCTATTGGAGTTGCAGCTCCAGGCCCCTACCTTTTATATAGGCCCCGGGTTGGCCATATTCACTGTTACCGCTCTTCTGTCACTTGTAAACACAGAAGTTTGGCTTCTATGCTCGCTTCCCCAGGCAGCTCCCTCAGAACCTCCCCACACAGCACGAAGGCCGGACAAGGAGGGACAGTTGCCGATGCATGGATGTGTTTATGGGCTTCAGAGACAGCATCCCATGTTGAATTAGGCATGCATGGCTGCACCCTTCCTCCTCTGGGTGCATGCCAAGGCACGGCCCTTAAGGCCCTTCAAAATCCTCAGCACCAAGCCCATGATGCTCTTAATCTGGCCCTGCCCTTAACCACTTCCATACAGAGCAGTTAGACCCCCTTCCTTCCCAGACCAATTTTCAGCTTTCAGCACTCTCACAATGTGAATGACAATTGCTCAGTCATGCTACACTGTAACCAAACAAAATTTTTATCATTTTTTTAACACAAATAGAGCTTTCTTTTGGTGGTATTTGATCACAACTGGGTTTTTTTTCTTCGTGATATAAGCAAAAAAAGAGCAAAAATTTTGAAAAAAAAACCACTTTTTTTTAGTTTCTATTATACAATTTTGCAAAAAATAAATTTTTCTTCATACATTTGGGCCAAAATTTATACTGCTACATATCTCTGGTAAAATTAACCCAAATTAGTGTATATTTTTTAGTCTGTGTGAAAGTTATTGAGTCTAGAAGCTATGGTACCAATTGCTGAAAATTGATCACACCAGATGTACTGACGGCCTATCTCCTTTCTTGAGGCCCTGAAATGTCAGGACAGTACAAATACCCCCCAAATGACCCCTTTTTGTAAAGTAGACAGTCCAAGGTATTTAGTAAGAGGCATGGTGAGTTTTTTGAAGTTATAATTTTTTCCCACAATTCTTGGGAAAATGAAGAAAAACATTTTTTTTCTTTTTTTTCCCACAAACTTGTCAATTTATAAGCCATTTCTAACACATAGCATGTACACAGCAAAAATGACACCCCAAAATACATTCTGCTACTCTTTTGAGTATGGTGATACCACATGTGTGAGACTTTTACACAGCCTGGCCACAAAAAGAGACTCCACGTCCAAGTAGCACCATAAGGCGTTTTAGGAGCATAAATACACATAAAACTTTCTTACTACCTATCACACTTTTGAAGGCCCTAGAGCAGCAATACAATGGAAAAGTCCACAAAATGACCCCATTTTGGAAAGCAAACACTCCAACGTATATTCTATGAGGCATTATGGGTCGTTTGAACATATCATTTTTTACCACAGGTTTTTGGAAAATGTGGGAAAAAAATTAAAACTTTTTTTTTTTACACAAAGTTGTCAATTTATAGGATATTCCTAACACATAGCATATACACAGCAAAAATGACACCCCAAAATACATTCTGCCACTCCTCCTGAGTATGGCAATACCACATGTGTGAGACTTTTTCACAGCCTAGCCATATAGAGGGGCCTAACATCCAAGGAGCATCATCATGCATCCTAGCCACTTGCCTAGGCCTATTTTTGACATTTGGTGTTTACAAGCTAAAATCAGTTGTTTTGCTAAAAAACTGCTTAGAACCCCCAAACATTATATATATTTTTTTTTTTTTTAGCAGAGACCCTAGAGAATAAAATGGAGATTATTGCAATATTTTTTATCACACCGTATTTGCGCAGCGGTCTTTAAAAACTTAATTTTTTTGGAAAAAATTCACTTTTTTTAATTAAAAAATAAGAAACCAGTAAAGTTAGCCCAATTTTTTTCCATAATGTGAAAGATAATGTTACGCCGAGTAAATAGATACCCAACATGTCATGTTTCAAAATTGCGCACGCTCACGGAATGGCGACAAACTTTGGTACTTAAAAATCCCCATAGGCGACAATTTAAAAATTTCTACAGGTTGCCATCTTTGAGTTACAGAGGAGGTCTAGGGCTCAAATTATTCCCCTTGCTCTAACGATCGCGGCGATACCTCACATGTGTGGTTTGAACACCGTTTATATATGTGGGCGGGGTTTCTGTATGCGCTCGCTTCTGCGTGCGAGCTCACGGGGACAGGGCGCTTTAATTTTTTTTTTTTTACTATTTATTTTATTTATTATTTTTTATTTTTACACCGTTTAAAAAAAAAAAATTGATAATTTTTATTTCTATTAAAAGGAATGTAAACATTCCTCGTAATAGAAATAGGCACGACAGGACCTCTTTTTTGTGAGATCTGGGGTCAAAAAGTCCTCAGATCTCACAAGTACACTAAAAGATAGAAAAAAAAAAAAAATTATTATATAAAATGAAAAAAAAAAAAAGGACCTTTAAACCGGTTGCTAGGCAACAACATTTTCCGTAGCTCCGGTCCTCCAAGACCATAGAGTCAAGTGAGGGCAAGCTTGCCCTCACTCGACATCCTGTCTGTGAGGATCTGGGACCGGATCGTTTTCCCCGCTGCCGGCGGGTCCGGTAAGCGGGGAAAAGGACCGGAACGCGGCGGGAGGGGGGCGCCTCTTCCGCCATCCCGGAAGGGTGATCCCACGGCGAATCCGCCGCTGGGACCACCCTTATCGGAAAGCCAACCGTCCACCGTTTAAAAAAATACCAGGGTTATGGCAGCTATCTGCTGCCATAACACCGGTATTTAGGTTTAAACGGAGGACGTATATAAACCTTTTTGGACTTGGACATGGTGGCTGTATGAAGGGTGACAGGTACTCGGGTACTTTGTTGGGCAGGTGACAGGCAGGTGACAGGTACTCTGGTACTGATGAGCAGGTGGCAGGTGCTCGGGTACTCCGATAGGCAGGTGACAGGTACTCGGGTACTCTGATGGGCAGGTGACAGGCAGGTGATAGGTACTGATGAGTAGTACTGATACTGATAGGTGATACTGTACTGATGGGTACTGATGATCAGTACTGATACGTGATAGGTACTGATGAGTACTGATGAGTAGTGATGGGTACTGATGAGCAGGCAGCAAGTACTCGGGTACTTCAGGCGTCAGGTACTCTGATGAGCAGGTGGAAGGTACTCGGGTACTCTGATGGGTAGGTGACAGGTACTCAGGTACTCTGATGATGGGTACTCCGTTGACAGGTACTCAAAGTGCCCGAGTACCTGTCATCAGAGTACCCGAGTACCTGTCATCAGAGTACCCGAGTACCCGTCATCAGAGTACCCGAGTACCTGTCATCAGAGTACCCGAGTACCCGTCATCAGAGTACCCGAGTACCCGTCATCAGAGTACCCGGGTACCTGTCATCAGAGTACCTGCGTACCCGTCATCAGAGTACCTGCGTACCCGTCATCAGAGTATCCGAGTACCTGTCATCAGAGTACCCGAGTACCTGTCATCAGAGTACCCGAGTACCCAACATCAGAGTACCCGAGTACCTGTCATCAGAGTACCCAAGTACCTGTCATCAGAGTACCCGAGTACCCATCATCAGAGTACCCGGGTACCTGTCATCAGAGTACCCGAGTACCTGTCATCAGAGTACCCGAATACCTGTCACCAGCCCATCAGAGTACCCGAGTACCTGTCATCTGAGTACCTGATGGGCTGGTGACAGGTACTCGGGTACTTTGATGGGCTAGTGACAGGTGCTCTTTATTGGGGGGGGGGCAATCAGTGTGTTTAGCGTGCACTGTAATCGGTAACTAGCTGTTACCACACTCTCTTCCTCACACAGGATCAGTGTGTGAGGAGGAGAACACGGTGACAGCTAGTTACCATGTTCTCTGTTGACATTTGTGACCGGCTGTGATTGGACACAGCCGGTCACGTGGTAAAGAGCCAATTTCATTGGCTCTTTACCTAGATCGGGGATCGACTCTGTCCGAGGGACGAGCCTCATCCCCGATCGCTGCTCTGCGCGCCCCCGGGGGCGCGCATTGCAGAGAGAACGAGCGGCTCGTGCTGGAGCCGCTCATGTGATCGGCTGTGATTGACACAGCCGATCACATGGTAAACAGCCAATTTCTATTGGCTGTTTACCTTGATCAGGGATGGGCTATGTCCGAGGGACGAGCCTCATCCCTGATCGCGCCGCTGCGCGCCACCGGGGACGCGCACTGGCAGCTAGAACGGGCCGACGTCATATCACGGCGGCCCGGATCCGTACAACCACTATGCCGACGTCATATTACTATGACTCGGTGTGGAAGTGGTTAACCTCCCTGGCGGTATGATTCTGTCAGGAATTCTGTACCAAAAGCGGTACAATTTTTTTCATGGAAATTTGGCGTTATGTATTATAGGCCTACAATTCTTAGTAATTACTGACTTAAACCTGACCAAAACAAGAGTCTAGTAGACATCCCAGATGTGATAAATTTGAAACACAAACGCATGAATTATAATCGAATCAATAATATAATTTTATTATATAATATATAATATATATAATAAAATTATATTATTGATTAGATTATAATTCATGCGTTATATATTATATATATATATGTGTGTGTGTGTGTATATATATATATATATATATATATATGTGTGTGTGTGTATATATATATATATATATATGTGTGTGTGTGTGTGTGTGTATATATATATATATATATATGTGTGTGTATATAGGTATATATATATATATATATATATATATATATATATATATATATATATATACATATATATATATATACATATACATATATATGCATATATATATAATATAAAATGTGTTTGTGTTTTGTGCAACGTTTTTTTTTTTTTTAATTTCCCTCCCTAGTTCCGCTCCCATGCAGCATTGCTGCTGCAGGGAACGGAACTAGGAAGTCCTCCTACCGACAGACGAGCGGCGGAGATCTCGGCTGGCGGTCACAGCAATGAGAGATCATCGCTGGATCGCCAGGATAAGGTAAGACACTCCGCTGCGCTGTCTGCATAGCTCTGCCCATTCACCCCGAGCGTGACTCTGGGATAACGATAATAGCAGGAAATTCCTACCCCGAGTCACGCTCGGGGTTACCGCTAGTGTGGTTAATGACCAGGCCATTTTTTTGCAATTTGGCACTGAATTAATAGACAAATATTAGATTCGTAGGATTCATCCTTCTTTTTATGGATAGTGTAGGACCCACTGATAATGGGGTACTTTGATGTAGTGGCGGGCTTGAGCACGACATGGCCATATGGTGGGACTAAAACCCCATTTTTATTTATGGATTGCCTTTATGTTTGATAGTCATTTCTTTAGCACCATAGCCTTCTCCTCCGTACAGGACCATCATTTTATTTTATTTTTTTAAGATAAATCAATTTTTTAATATCAAATAACTGTAGTGTTGCATCCTTTTTGTATGTGTTAGAACAGAACTCAGAAAGCCATTTCAGTGGGCAAAGTGCACTTATCAAACTTAACTACTTCTGGACTGGAAGGTTTTACCCCCTTAATGACCCTGCCATTTTTTTGCAATTTGGCACTGAATAAATAGACAAATATTAGATTCAAAGGATTCCTCCTTATTTTTATGGATAGTGTAGGACCCACTGACAATGGGGTACTTTGACGTAGTGGTGGGCTTGAGCACCATATGGCCAAATGGTGGGACTAAACCCCCATTTTTATTTATGGATTTCCTTTATGTTTGATAGTCATTTCTTTTGCATGTGTGCGCTATTCTCCAGATTGTAAGCTCTAACGAGCAGGGCCCTCTAGTTCCTCCTGTTTTGAACTGTATTGTAATTGTATTGTCTTCCCTCACATTGTAAAGCGCTGCGCAAACTGTTGGCACTATATAAATCCTGTATAATAATAATAATAATAAATATGCATGTTGCTTGGTTCATAGCTGCACCAGCTTTAGAAATGCATGTTCAGGGTGTGCCCCCCCCCCCCCCAGCTCTTTGTTTGCACGTTTTTACGTGTGTTACAATTTTCCATGGCTTGTGTGAGAAGGAGCGTAAACTTGAAAGAAATCTCAGTGTATTCACATTATCTTATACATCATAGAGAAATAAAAGTAAGGTGTTGGATTACAAGGTATAAAGCAATCACCCCATACTGCCGACACACGGTGTCCATGAACATTGCTTGCCACATCGATGACATGTCAAAGTTGTTAATAGTTCAGAACTCTGAACAAAGGCGGTTCAGCCAGACAGCAGTTAACAATTAACTTACTGCACTGTTTGTAAACAGTAATAAAATGTGAGAAAAGAAGAAATGTGTGAATTAGCATATCTACCATTTGTAGGAAGGAAAAACTCCACATGTTCCTCCTAAGTCAGATTAAAGTTTATCACATTTGCAATGTGTCAGTACAAATTCCATTACATCTACCAACTATGAAATGCAAGATCCTACTTGGATCTTGGATGCTAGATCCTAGAGTGAATACAAATTGACTCGATCGCCTAGGCAGAGCCTCATATTACAAAGGTTTGGTAAATTTTCAAGGAGATCCTACAAAAATTTTACAGTCAGATTGTAATGCATATAGTAAGATTTAGGGAAATGGGTGGTACTGCATGATTGCTTCATTTTTTGTATGAAATAATTCCTTATCCAGCGGATAGCATGGGGTTTATGCAACTGTAATTTTCACCACCGAAAGAGTAATTCAGTTTGTTTGAGTCATCCTAGCCTGCTTAGGGATGAACAGATCCATGGCTATCCCAAAGCACTTACTGACCCAGCAGTGGTGACTGACTGTCTTCCACATCATTGATCTTTTGCTTGTAGAGAATGTGTTCAGAAACCTTGAGGATGAGGGGGCTAGAGCCAGGACACCCCTAAGATCACAGCAGATTCTGGTGGTTGGACAAATCAACATACTCAGCCTCAGTACCATCTTAAGAACATTAAAGGGCCCTGGACAATGCAGTGCGCTGGGGCCCTGCCTACACAATCACCCACAAGAATAAAAATGCAAATTTTCAAAAAGGCTATATTTATTGGTACAGCAGTGCAAGGCTAATGACGGCTTCTAAGTTCAGTGGCTGGGTCCGGGGAACACACACACGGACGGGAGTCAGACTCGACTGTCCTGTGTGTGCCTGTTCCCGTGGAGGTGGACAGGCATTCCTGCAGTTGTGGGCTCTTCCTCCACGGCCCAAGTGGCCTGACAGCAGCGTAAGGCCGACAGGCACTTGCCACCTGCTAAGTTCAGTGGCAGGATGCACACGGAAATCGGGACTAATGATTGGCTGGGTCGCTGGGCAGGTGAAGCCCCTGGGCAACTGCCCAGTGTGCCCATTCGGTAAGATGGCCCTGCTCAGCCTTCCCAGGTGAAGAACCTTTAAGCTGACCCGGTGTCCTATGAAGCTCCTGTTTCTAGAGTAGATAAGGTTGTAGTATACTTCCGAGGGAGACACCATACTTGATACTTCAGATGATTCTTCAGCTTCTCAGGCACCTCCAGCTAAAGTTCCTACACAGTGTTCCTTTCCAGGGCACAGCCCCACTCCCCCTGGGAACATCTCATCCAGCAGGGCAATGTGAACCTAATGCCTAATACAAACAGGCAGCTTTTTATTCCATTGAACTCTGTGGGATGAATGCAAAAAATGGAAGAGCTGACCAGGAGCTTGCTGTACTAATTAGGGCATGTTAGTATAGCAAATTCCATGCTGAGCTATTCTGTTCTGACAGGGGCAAGAACACACTGCCCCCCCCCCCCCCCACCCCGCCACAACACTGGTCAGAGCTTGCAGCCATTGGCTGACAGTGCTGATCAGATGCCAATCAGCTGCTGGCTTTCCAGCATGCCCATTCAACAGAAGCTGGACAGGCGATACTGGCTGATATTTGGCCAGTGTGTATCAGCCCTAAGCCCTGGATGTTGGCCTTGTCTCATGAGCACATGATGGATGGCTTGCCTAGTCTGATAGCCAAGGAGGAAAAAACATCCAACAAACATTCTCCCCCAGGTAGGAGCTTGAAAAAAAATAGAAGAGCTTCAAAAGGTCACATCCAAATAATTATATCCTCTCCCAGCTATGCAGTGGTGCACACTGGTAATAAACCTTCTAATGGTTGGGCAAGAGGAACATAAAAAAATCATAACCTAAACAATAATACTGGGCTTAGTGGAGACCAAGTGAATACAGAACATAGACTAATTACAGCCAAGTAACACAATATTTAAAGGGCAGGATTGCTACTTAACATTTCCTTCATATCATATACACTATATAGAAGAGAGCTAGTGAGTTTTGACTTTGTATAATTAATTTTATCAAACATTTCCACACAAACGGGATAACTACAGGTTTGTGTGGTCTACCATTAGCAAATCTAGCAGGAAAATCTCTCCCCACAATTATGTGACTGTGAGCTCAAATGAGAAGTCACTTGCATATTATTGCTAGAGTGTTCTCCATATCTTCTTGGGAGAATATACCAGACTGCAACTGCATATAGAAATCCTGGCCTACGTTTGGAAACCCGGCAGAAAATGCATCCCTGCCCAATATAGGTAAATAGGGAGATTTGTTTTGGGTGGAGTTGTTCTTTGTTTTAAATGAGAATTAGGATTTAACATTTTTTCTTTTTTTTCGTTCTGTGATGTCCACAATGACTTTGAATCTGCAAGCTACATGTCACAAGTTCCAAGTAGAAGGAACATTTTTACACAAATCTTCACCTCCTTACAGAGCCACTGCCAAGTTCTGTTAGCAAACCATCACATACCGCACTAATATTTTCTTTTATATTTTGTCTTTTTATGTGTAGCACCTTCCTAGGTAGGTGCCAGGTAAAATATATGTATGGTTCTGTTCTGCTTACCAGGAGAGCCTGATCTGTAGGTTAGCCTGTCATGTGCTTCCAGGTGTGACCTGTTGAGTCTGGGTAGTCTCCCCGCTGTATCGATGAGGGACCTTGTTGGACAGTGGAGGAAGCCTAGCCAATAGCACACCAGGGTTTATGACTGTCCCAGTGGGTGGGCATTACTGCAATGCATCCTGGGATTGGGAATAAATCCGGAGGAGGCATGTGACAGGGTGTTTTTTGGGCGGGAGCAAAGTCCCAGGAAGAGGTGGACGGCTCTTGCTGATGTGATGAAGGTGGTCCAGGCAGTCGGCCTAGGGACCAGGGGTTGAGCTGTGATGAAAGGATCCAGTGTGCTGACCAAGTGGAGCTGCTGGGCAGAATACTTCTGGAAAAACAGTATCGTGAGTACTTAAGGATCTGCCCAGGGGTCTGCCTAAGAGAGGGGACCACTCCAGAGAGGTCAAAGGGATCAAGGAGCCAGCTAACCCAGAGTGTTACAGTAAAGGTGGTGCCAAGTTGTTAAGCCCTGAAGATTAGGGAGTAAAAGGGGCGCCAGGAAGGGCCTGAAGTTGTTCAGCAGTTTAGTGTTTTTCAAGGAATAGCTTGCCTTAGGAAAGGATTACCGCAGGAAGCTCAAGTGACTCTTTTAACAGCCAAGTGTCAAGTGAAATAGCGGCCTAGACGTGACTAGCTCAACTGAGCGTTACTCAGCGTTAACCAGCGTTAATCAGGGTTAACCAGCGTTAATCAGGGTTAACCACCGTTAATCAGCATTTTTTGGACCGTCCCTGCCTATTGTCCATAGTTCAGTTCAGTTGAAGTATCCCACTCATCCCTTCACCTTTCCAAGTTCTAATAAAACCTAAAAACCAAAGAAACTGGACTGGTCCTTTTCTAACACACACAGCAGCTCCCATGGGAGTAGTGCTACATATGTCTTTAATATTCTCCTCTTTACACCGTAGCCCCTGCACCACTAGTTAAAACTGAGCTTGCACAAAATCCATGCAAACAAGAAGCTACTGTATCTCCAGGGAAAACAACTTTCGCTGATGAATGGAAGCTTTATACACTCTTCTGTCTATAATGCTTTTTCCCCTTATGGAGTTCGGTCAATTTTACATAACTGCCTTTTTTAACATTTCATTGTTTTAAAAAAAAATATGATAACAGATAGAACCTTCATTTGGTAGCAGGTAAAAGTCTATAAATATATACAGTAAATATATATATGTGCAAGAAAAAAGAAAAAAAAAACCTAACCAGATGGGACTTTACTGGTACCAGAAAGGAATCATTGCACAATGTATATGTATAAAAAGTTATATTTTATTAGAAACATTTATCATAGAACAATAGATAAAAACAGAGTCTATAATATCCTGTGCCATTGACCATATAACTATGCCAGCCAAAAAAGCGCAATGGTGAAACACCATCAGTATACTTTGCAGGCGTGATATAAGAGGTCGACGCGTTTCGCTCGTAGCTTCATCAGGACCTGGTCATCTTGACTGCAAAGGTAACAAATGAAAGGCCTGGCCAAGAAAAAGACACTGTAAGTAACCTGTATTATGTACATAGTATAGTATTGCATGTACATCCTTTTAATCACAATCCGTGTGAATTTACACACCCCTTTAGGCGATATAGTCCGAGACCATTGTGTCAAAATAGGATTTTGGAAGGGTAACATATACGGATCAATTGGTATGGTTGGTATTGGTAACAATAAAAATGACAAAAATCTTTCCCTTAGTTAGTAAACGCAATAACTTTTGCGTAAACCAATCAAAATACGCTTTTTGCTATTTTTTTTTACCAAACATATGTAGCAGAAAGCAAATTGGCCTAAAATGTTAAAAAATTTTGATTTTTACATTTTTTTGGGGAATTTCATATAAAAATTGAAAAATATTGTTATTTTTGCAAAATTGTCGCTCTTTTTTTGTTTATAGCGCATGATCAAAAAATCGCACAGGTGATCAAATACCACCAAAAGAAAGCTCTGTTTGTGGGAAAAAAAGGACGTCAAATTTGTTTGGGTACAGCGTTGCACGACCGCGCAATTGTCCGTTAAAGTCACGCAGTGCCGAATCGCAAAATAGGCCCTGGTCAGGAAGGGGGTAAAATCTTCCGGGGCTTAAGTGGTTAAAGGAGTATTATACAAAAAAAAAATGATTAATTAAACTCACAAGTGTTTTTTTTAGTTTTTTTTACCAATATTAATTCTTTATACTGGCTTTAAAATTTACAAATTCAGCAATTTAGAAATTGGATGAAAGGTTTAGCACTGGGAAACACTTTTGTAAATATAAATAGTGCACTTTATATACAACTATATAGATCAGACCAAAATGAGGGACAAATGAGGAGAAAAGAGGGACTTTGTTCCAAATCAGGGACAGTCCCTCAAAATCAGGGACAGTTGGGAGCTATGCTCACTCATCTGGTATTTGCATTGTACTTCCAATTGTTCTGTTTACTACTCAGTTGTTTTCAAACCTGTAACAATACTGAAATGGGCCTTCCCCGCTCTAGATGTCTTCTCTTTGTTAATTGTTCACCATTCTCTCATATATTTCAATAAAAATATTGAAACAAATAAAACCTAGAGGCCAATTGGTTAGTATTCCCAGCTTCACCAGCTTTAGTAAATCAACCCTTATGTGTCCATGCACACATAGATGCTTACAGGCGTATTAGAAGAGGAGCATTTACAGTCTAAAAGAAAAAAAAAACATCCAAGGTGTGTTCAGGAGAGGAGGTGAAGGGCAGAAAAAATTGCCTGTAAATGTGTCTAAACACACCTACGTCTACATTTGAGCATTAAGGCATTATAAAGGCCAGAATAAATTAATATTCTGGCTCATGAATTCCATTAAGGCCTTGTTCAAACCTGGGTATTTGCCATCACGAGTAGAATCGCTGTGATTCTGCCCACAATCCCAAAACGCACTGCAAAACTGACAAATTGCATCACGCTTGTTCAGGTGTCATTCATTTTTAATGGCATCTAAATGAAGGCGTAATTTTACCGTGATTGTTGAACGATAAGTTGCGCTGCAATTGCGGCGAATTGCATTGCATTAAGCTTGTTACTCATAAAGGTGCAGGGGCTTCCTTTGTCGTGGGAACACACATGTACTCTGATACACGAATCCAATGCACACCATTTCAGCATGCTGCAACTCATGACAATGCTACATGTACAAGCCAGTTTATCTGTGGCTGGAGACAGCTGCTGGCATGAATCAGCAGATTCTTGCTAGCAGCTGTAAATGCTGCTTGCACATAAAGTGTGCAAACAGCTGCAGCTGTCAGATTTGTTTACTGTACAATCAGGGCCAGCCTTACGTGGTCAGACGCCCTATGTGCAAGCTAATCCTGTGCCCCCGCACATTTTCTTGCACCTTTTTTGCACTTTATTTGACTTTTCTTTTTTTATGATCACTAATAACTTAGTCCCCCTTACATTAGAGACTTCCCTTTCATCAGAGACCCTCACAGAGCCCCCCTTACATCAGAGACCCTCCCAGAGGCCCCCCTTTACATCAGAGACCCCCACAGAGCCCCCCTTACATCAGAGACCCCCCACAGAGCCCCCCTTACATCAGAGACCCTGCTACACTGAGCCCCCTTACATCAGAGACCCCCCACACAGAGCCCCCTTACATCAGAGACCCCCACAGAGCCCCCCTTACATCAGAGACCCTCCACACAGAGCCCCCTTACATCAGAGATCCCACACACAGCGCCCCCCCTTACATCAGAGACCCCCACACAAAGCCCCCCCTTACATCAGAGACCCCCACACAAAGCCCCCCTTACATCAGAGCCCCCCCACACAGAGCCCCCCTTACATCAGAGACCCCCACAGAGCCCCCTTACATCAGAGATCCCCCCACACAGAGCTCCCCTTACATCAGAGACCCCCCACAGAGCCCCCCTTACATCAGAGACCCTGCTACACAGAGTCCCCTTACATCAGAGATCCCCCACAGAGCCCCCCTTACACCAGAGACCCCGCTACACAGAGCTCCCTTACATCAGAGACCCCCCCACAGAGTCCCCTTACATCAGAGACCCCCCACAGAGCCCCCCTTACATCAGAGACCCCCACACACAGAGCCCCCTTTACATCAGAGACCCCCTTACATCAGAGGCCCCCCTACACATAGCCCCCTCTTACATCAGAAACCCCCTACACAAAGCCCCCTTTACATCAGAGACCCTCCACACAAAGTCCCTCTTACATCAGAGACCCCCCCACAGAGTCCCCTTACATCAGAGACCCCCCACAGAGCCCCCCTTACATCAGAGACCCCCACACACAGAGCCCCCTTTACATCAGAGACCCCCTTACATCAGAGGCCCCCCTACACATAGCCCCCTCTTACATCAGAAACCCCCTACACAAAGCCCCCTTTACATCAGAGACCCTCCACACAAAGTCCCTCTTACATCAGAAACCCCCTACACAAAGCCCCCTTTACATCAGAGACCCTCCACACAAAGTCCCTCTTACATCAGATACCCCCCCACAGAGTCCCCTTACATCAGAGACCCCCCACAGAGCCCCCTCTTACATCAGAGACCCCCACACACAGAGCCCCCTTTACATCAGAGACCCCCTTACATCAGAGGCCCCCTTACATCAGAGGCCCCCCTACACATAGCCCCCTCTTACATCAGAGACCCCCTTACATCAGAGGCCCCCCTACACATAGCCCCCTCTTACATCAGAAACCCCCTACACAAAGCCCCCTTTACATCAGAGACCCTCCACACAAAGTCCCTCTTACATCAGAGACCCCCCCGCAGAGTCCCCTTACATCAGAGACCCCCCACAGAGCCCCCCTTACATCAGAGGCCCCCCTACACATAGCCCCCCTCTTACATCAGAAACCCCCTACACAAAGCCCCCTTTACATCAGAAACCCTCCACACAAAGTCCCTCTTACATCAGAGACCCCCCACACAAAGCCCCCTTTACATCAGGGCCCCCCACAGAGAGACCCCCCCTTACATCAGAGACCCCCCACACAGAGCCCCCCTTACATCAGAGAGCCCCCCACAAAGAGTCCCCCTTACATCAGAGAGCCCCCCACACAGAACCCCCTTATTTTAGAGACCCCCACACAAAGCCCCCCTCACATCAGAGACCCCCCCACACAGAGCCCCCTTACATCAGAGAGCCCCTTACATCAGAGACCCCACACACATTAGAGACCACCCCACACAAAGCCCCCCTTACATCAGAGCCCCCCCCCACATAGAGCCCCCCTTACATCAGAGACCCCCCACACTAAGCCCCCCTTACATCAGAGAGCCCCCCACACAGAGCCCCCTTACATCAGAGACCCCCACACAGAGCCTCCCTTACATCAGAGAGCCCCCCACAAAGAGCCCCCCTAACATCAGAGAGCCCCCTACACAGACCCCCCACACAGAGCCCCCTTACATCAGAGAGCCCCCCACACAGAGCCCCCCTTACATCAGAGACCCCCTTACATCAGAGACCCCCCACACAAAGCCCCCCTAACATCAGAGACCCCCCCACACAGAGCCCGCTTGCATCAGAGAGCCCCCCACACAGAGCCACCCTCACATCAGAGACCCCCCCACACAGAGCTCCCCTCACATCAGAGACCCCCCACACAAAGCTCCCCTCACATCAGAGACCCCACACACAGAGCCCCCCTCACATCAGAGACCCACCCACACAGAGCCCCCCTTACATCAGAGCCCCCCCCCACACCAGAGACCCCCTCCCACACAGAGCCCCCCTTACATTTATTGCAGGAGAGAATCCTTACTTACCCAGTATGGAAGCTCACCCTGTCTGCAGCTTTTTTTTTTTTCTTTAAACTTCCTGCCCGGGGATGTGTGGGCGGGGCAGACCCAGGAGGAGAAGGGGCGGGAGGAGGAGGAGCTGACAATATCTCTCCTCTGGCATCCCGGCAGAGAGGAGGAGGGAATCAGTCGGCAGCAGCGTCTCTGTGGCTGAGCTATGTGTAATACACAGCTCAGACTGCAGCAGCTAGAAGACCAAGGCACAGCCGCACAGCGGGAGGTAAGCGGCCGCCATGGCCTGTGTTAGCCCTGTCCGGGCCGTGGTCGCCATTTACCTCCCGCTGTGCGGCCTGATCATCTGCGAGCTGTGATGGCCGCACGGTGCCCCTGTTGCCCATGGCGTCCTGTGCGGCCGCACAGCTCGCACACCCCAAAGGCCGGCCCTGTGTACAATTCAATGACCAGTGCTGCTGCTTTTCACATATAACTGCTGGTGTGAGCAGTTGCATGTAAAAAGCCTCTAACTGATCTTGGATGCAGCGAGTGTGTGTCCAGGGTTGGCGTTTCTGTTGACCTTTGGCTGCACACAAACTAATCAAATACTTTGTATAAGGCCATAGCAAGGAATTTTTATTAAAGTGGAGGTAACTTTTACCTATAGGTAAGCCTATAATAAGGCCTACCTATATGTCGTGTAAATATATCCACCCATGCGGTTCCTTCTGAGCGCTGTGCCGTAATCGGTGGCTCTGGCCAGCCACAGAGCCAAAGTCCGCGAACCCGGCAGCAAGACGGGTGAAGATGGGAGCCTGCTGCAGCTCTGAGATCTCGGTGCGGGAGGGCTTTGTTTTAAGGTAAATTTAACATAATGTGCCAGCATGTGATGCATACTAGCACATTATGCCTTTACCTTGCAGGGTGTAAAAACATTTTTTCCATTGCTGAACTACTGTGTTAATGTAGCTTAACGCTTTTCTATTCTATTCAAGACTAAAAAAAAAGTTATGGCTTCACATTACCTTTAGAACATATACCATAGATATCTGTAACAAAAAGGTGCTTATATTTGGAGAAAACCAGTTTGCACTTGATTTCGGTTTTCTGTTTCTGCTGACCTTTGATTTGCTTTATCATGTTGCCTTGACTGTCTTTCTATCTTCCATTGTGGTGGTCTAGCCTTTCCAAAAACCAGTTGGATGGGTTAAATCATCAAACAAAGTATTAAAGTATTAAGCTGTTTGTCCAGGTTATACACTAAAATAAAATGTATGGATAAACATAAGAAAAAGGAATTATCTGTCCCCCCCCCCCCCCAAAAGAAAAAAAAAAAAAAAAAAGAAAAACCTTTACAAGCCTACGGTTTTCCAAATTAGAAGTTTTTGTTGTTAAAAAGTAGTTTCAAGAGGGAAACATACACTGCTGTTTTTCCACTAGTTTTGCATTTGGCTAGGGTCAGTGTCATTACTGGAAGCACAGGCACAGGCAGTCTAACCCCTTCAGCATGGCACATCAATATGTGCCATTGCCAGAAGGATTGCTGTGTCTCCCAGCACAGTCTCAAGAGCATGGAGGAGATACCAGGAGACATGCAGTTACTCTAGGAGAGTTGGACTGGGCTTTAGAAGGTTCTTAACCCATCATCAGCACCGGTATCTGCTGCTTTGTGCAAGGAGGAACAAGATGAATACTGCCAGAGCCCTGCAAAATTACCTCCAACAGGGCACCTGTGTAAATGTCTCTGACCAAACACTCAGAAACAGACTTCATGAGGGTGGCCTAAAGGGCCTGATGTCCTCTAGTGGGCCCTGTGCTCACTGCCCGGCACTGTGGAGCTCAAATGGCATTTGAATACCAGAATTGGCAGGTCCGCCACTGGCACGCTGTGCTTTTTACAGATGAGAGCAGGTTCACCCTGAGCACATGTGACAGACTTGAAAGGGTCTGGAGAAGCCATGGAGAATGTTATGCGGCCTGTAACATCATTTAGCATGACCAGTTTGGTGGTGGGTCAGTGATAGTCTGGGGAGGCATATCCATGGAGGGACACACAGATCTCTACAAGCTAGACAATGGCACCCTGACTGCCATTAGGTATCGGGATAAAATCCTTGGACCCATTGTCAGACCCTATGCTGGTGCATTGGGTCCTGGGTTTCTCCTGGTGCATGACAATGCCAGGCCTCATGTAGCAAGATTATGCAGCCAGTTCCTGGAGGATAAAGGAATTGATACAACTGAATGGCTCCAACGCTCACCTCACCTAAATCCAATAAAACACATCTGGGACATTGTGTTTCGGTCCATCCGATGCCGCCAGATTGCACCTCAGTCTGTTCAGGAGCTCAGTGATTCCCTGGGAGGAAATATCCCGGGACACTATTTGTCGTCTCTTTAGGAGCATGCCCCGACGTTGTCAGGCATGCATACAAGTACGTGGGGGCCATACAAATTACTGAATACGGTTTTCAGTTTCTGCAATGAAATGTCAGCAAAACGGAGGTTGAAAATTTCATTTCCAGCAAACGATGTGGCATCCTTCCGTTCCTAACACGTTACCCAGTCCATATCATATAGATAGATATCCAGCAATATTTTTCGCCATTGAGATCTGATGTATTTTCGTAGTGTTCCTTTAATTTTTTGGAGCTTTGTATTTTTAACTATTCTATCTTATATGAGTTTTCTCAGGGCCATTAATGCCAAAGCTCCTAATGTGCTTATCTTGTTGTAATGTGTGCGTTACTGCAGCACAATAGTGTGAACTTGCCCGAACCAGCATTAATATTATTTACCAAACATTTTTGTTGTTGGAAAAACAGAACATTTTTTTTTTGGAATGAAAAAGTTCCAAAATAAAATAGATAACACTCTTACTATTTTTCCTCATGTGACTTTGCAATCAGAGCAGTGATTTAGGCTGCGGGACATCCTAGTCTGTGTGTGTGACCATTGTAACTTTCAGCTCCACATGTTCTACTTGTGGACAAGGGTCAGTATGCCCCGGACTTTGACTATAATAAACACTCATACCACTGCACATGTTGGAAGCATTTCATCATCTGATGTTTATTACTAATGGGTTACTGTGGATTTAAAATTTCCGTTCTTGACAGTCATAAGTATAGTCACAGAGATAAGTCACAGACATGTTCAAAGATATGGACTGCTGAACTCATTAACCTGAAGCAGAATATCTGCTGAATAGCTACACTATATACAGGAGGCTGTGATATTTTAGTATTCAACATCAGTTTAGAGAGCTGAGAGTAACTGATCATTTGCTTAATTCAGCCTTTTTCAACCAGGGTGTCACGATGTCCTGAGGTGCCTTCTGGGCTCTTCAGGGGTGCCTTGGCAAAATGCCCAAAAATTGCCTCACGTTGCTCAGAAATTGTGTACAAGCCAGTGGGTGGATCAAGCCTACAGGTTTCCATTGTGCATTACAATCTTAGGCCGTGTGCAGCTGGCCTCCTAACAAGTGATGACGTCATTAGTTAACCGCTTCCGGACCGCCCGCCGCAACCCGCAGTGCGACCCTCCTGTGCGAACCGACGTAGACCTACGTCGGTCGCGCGCAGGCAGCTAGGGGGCGAGCGCTTGCTCCGATTGCCGCCTGGCACCCACGATCATTCCCCGCTGAGAGAGAAGAACGGTCAGCTGTTGTAAACACAGCTGTCCGTTCTTCTCTCTGGAATGATCACAGAGCCCCTGTGATCCTTCTATATAGGATCACAAGTCTCTATTATTATTATTATACAGGATTTATATAGCGCCAACAGTTTGCGCAACGATTTACAATGTGAGGGAAGACAATACAGTTACAATACAGTTCAAAACAGGAGGAACTAGAGGGCCCTGCTCGTTAGAGCTTACAATCTAGAATCATTTTACAAGCCACGCCCCCCCCCCCACAGTTAGAATCACTCCCCTAGGCTCACATTTAACCCCTTGATCACCCACAATGTTAACCCCTTCCCTGCCAGTGTCATTATTACAGTAACAGTGCATATTTTTAGCACTGATTACTTTAGTAATGTCACTGGTCCCCCCAAAAGTGTCAAAAATGTCAGTTAGGGGTCCGACCTGTCTGCCGCAATGTCGCAGTCCCGCTAAAATTCGCAGATCACCGCAATTACTAGTAAAAAAAAAAAAACTATAAAAATGACGTAAAAATATATATAATAATACATTTTTTTTTACCAAAATTATGTAGCAGAAAACATATTGGCCTAAAATATAAAAAAAAATTAGATTTTTACATTTTTTTTGGGAATGTTATATAGCAAAAAGTGAAAAATATTGTTTTTTTTTTCAGAATTGTTGCTCTCTTTTTGTTTATAGCGCAAAAAATAAAAATCGCACAGGTGATCAAATACCACCAAAAGAAAGCTCTATTTGTGGAAAAAAAAAGGACATCAATTTTATTTGGGTACAGCTTCGCACGACTGTGCAATTGTCCATTAAAGTAACGCAGTGCCGAATCGAAAAACAGGGCCTAGTCATTAAGGGGGAAAATCTTCCGATCCAGAAGTGGTTAATAAGGAAGATATCTTGCGCCTGCACAGCATCCTGGTTTCCCCCCTTATCCCTCTTGATCAGCACTGGGGTCATGTTAGCTGAGTGAGGGAGAAAACACTGGAAAACTAGGCAGCACCAGTGTGCTGTATTTGCTTTGTAAGAATAAATCACCTCTAATGTTGGGTGTCCTATGTGTGTAGATGCTGATATGTAAAACTATTAATTTTTACATTTTGAGTGGGTAATTCGAGATTGTGAAGAATTTTTAAGGGTGCCTTGGCTGGAAAAAATGGTTGAGAAACACTGACGTAGGTTTTTGGAATTTCACTAGCTATAAAGTGGTGATGAAATGCGCAAAATATTTTGACTGCTATCGTTATCCTGTGTGTGGAAATTTCTGCTATGGCTTTTCTGAGTATCACCTCCATGGACCGGTCATTTAACAGTTCTGAGCAAAATGTCCTCAGAGGATCATCAGGTGGAGAGCTCATTGGACAAATGTATACGCCTTCAAAAAAACCCCCCAAAAAACGTTTGCTTGAACCCCTTCCTGCCAGCCTCGGAGTCCCTTTAACTGGGCTGATATGCCTGGAGAGTGTGAAGGTGTGCCTTATCGTGTGACCACTGTGATTTACTGTCACACGGTAACAAACAAACAAAGGTTTGGGGGGGGGGGGCACACCCTAAACATACATTTTTAAAGCTGGTGCTGCTATATTTTGTAGCAGCACCAGCTTTAAAAATGTGTGTTTAGGGTGTGCCCCCCCCAAACCTTTGTTTGTTTGTTACATATTGAGTCCTGACCAGACTCCTGAGGTGGAGCACCCCACTCTCCCACACCAGTACTTCATTATCAGTGTCCACCAGTAAATAGTTATAGGAGGAGTCTCTTTATAGTTCAGTTTAAGCAGTGGAATCTGCAGCTAGCACACTTCTTCCATGTAAGGAGTAAGTATATCTCCCATGGTTAAGAGAAATAGGATTTATCTTTCATTCTATAAATAGTGTAGGACCCACTGAAAATGGGATACTTTGACGCAGTGGTGGGCTTAGGCACGGTATGGCCATATGTTGTGACTAAATCCCCATATTTACTTATTAAGATTAGGTGTTTTTAAGCAGCCTTGAAAGGATTTGAAAGTAACCTTTTTTTTTGTATGTGTGCGCTATTCTCTGTGGTTCTGACTGTCACAGTGGTTACATGTTTGGGAGCCGGTCACGCCAGTTCCCAATCATTAGTACTGATGAGAGCTGTCAGCACAGCTTGGCCTCTGTGCTAGTAATGTGCAGGTTTACTTTCTCAGCACAAAAACCTCTGTCACCCATTGACATATACAGTATCTCACAAAAGTGAGTACATCCCTCCCATTTTTGTAAATATTTTAATATATCTTTTCATGTGACAACAACACTGAAGAAATGACACTTTGCTACAATGTAAAGTAGTGAGTGTACAGCTTGTATAACAGCGTAAATTTGCTGTAACTCAACACACACCCATTAATGTCTAAACCGCTGGCAACAAACATAAGTACTCCCCCTAAGATAAAATGGAGGAAAAATGGGAGTGCTTCAAGAGCATACTTAACAAGGAGATTGGCCAGTGCATTCCACAGGGAAATAAATTTAAAAGAGCAAAACTAAACCCTGGGTGGCTAAACTCCAACATAAAAATGTATATTAGAGCTAAAGAAAAGGCCTTCAAAAAATACAAGACTGAGGGGTCATTGGCAGCATTTAATCATTACAAAGAGTGTAATAAGAAATGTAAAGACGAAATCAGGGCGGCTAAAATAGAACACGAGAGACATATAGCGGAGGAGAGTAAAAAGAACCCCAAGAAGTTCTTTAAGTATATAAACAGTAGGAAAGCGAGGCCAGAGCACATTGGCCCCATAAAAGATGATAAAGGAAAAATGGCCACTGAGGACAGAGAAAAGGCGGAAGTGTTAAATAATTTCTTTTCTTCAGTCTTCACAAAAGAATTGGGGGGCTACACGAACCTTGCTTGTAAGGCCAAACTAAATAATACACCTCAGGAAGTGCCGCCATGGCTAACAGAGGATAGACTTAGAGCTAAACTAGAGAAACTTAACATAAATAAATCCCCGTGACCGGATGGCTTGCACCCGAGGGTTCTTAATGAGCTCAGCCAGGTGATTGCCAGACCATTATTCTTGATCTTTAACCTCCCTGGCGGTATGATTCTGTCAGGAATTCTGTTCCAAAAGCGGTACAATTCTTTTCATGGAAATTTGGCGTTATGTATTATAGGCCTACAATTCTTAGTAATTACTGACTTAAACCTGACCAAAACAAGTCTCTAGTAGACATCCCAGATGTGATAAATTTGAAACACAAACAAGTGAATTATAATCGAATCAATAATATTATTTTATTATTTAATACATAATAATATTATATTATTGATTAGATTATAATTCATGCGCTATATATTATATATATATGTGTGTATATATATATATATATATATGTGTGTGTGTATATATATATATATATATATATATATATATATATAACGCATGAATTATAATCGAATCAATAATATAATTTTATATATATATATATATATATATATATATATATATATATATGTGTGTGTGTATATAGGTATATATATATATATATATACACATATATATATGTATATATATATATATATGCATATATATATATGCATATATATATATATATATATGCATATATATATATATATATATATATATATATATATATATATATGCTATATATATATATATATATATATATATATATATATATATATATATATGCATATATATATATATATGCATATATATAATATAAAATGTGTTATGTGTTTTGTGCAACGTTTTTTTTTTTTTTTGAATTTCCCTCCCTAGTTCCGCTCCCATGCAGCATTGCTGCTGCAGGGAACGGAACTAGGAAGTCCTCCTACCGACAGACGAGCGGCGGAGATCTCGCTGGCGGTCACAGCAATGAGAGCTCATCGCTGGATCGCCAGGATAAGGTAAGAGAAGCTCCGCTGCGCTGTCTGCACGCTCTGCCCATTGACCCCGAGCGTGACTCGGGGATACCGCTAATAGCAGAAAATTCCTACCCCGAGTCACGCTCGGGTTTACCGCTAAGGCGGTTAAGGATAGTTTACAGACGGGTATGGTGCCAGCTGATTGGAAAAAAGCCAACGTGGTACCAATATTTAAAAAGGGGCCAAGATATATCCCGGGTAACTATAGGCCGGTCAGTCTAACATCAGTAGTCTGCAAAATTTTGGAGGGGATGTTAAGGGACCACATACAAGACTTTAGTAATGAAAACGGTATTATAAGTAGTAATCAGCATGGATTCATGAAAAATCGTTCTTGCCAAACCAATCTTTTAACCTTCTACAATGAAGTGAGCTGCCACCTAGATAAAGGTAAGCCTGTGGATGTGGTGTATCTGGACTTTGCAAAGGCCTTTGACACCGTTCCCCACAAACGCTTACCTTACAAACTAAGGAAGGTAGGTATGGACCATAAGGTGAGTACCTGGATAGAGAACTGGCTCCAGGGGAGAGTACAGAGGGTGGTGATTAATGGGGAGTACTCGGATTGGGCGGGTGTTGAAAGTGGGGTCCCCCAGGGTTCTGTCCTGGGACCAATCCTGTTTAATTTATTCATAAATGATCTGGAGGAGAGGATATCGAGTACAATCTCAGTATTTGCAGATGATACTAAATTAGGCATGCCAATATCTTCTATGCAGGATGTGGAAACCTTGCAAGCGGACCTGAACAAAATAACGGGGTGGGCAACTACATGGCAGATGAGATTTAATGTTGAAAAATGTAAAGTAATGCACTTGGGGGCCAGAAACCAGAAAGCAAGCTACTCACTAGGGGGGGAACCTCTGGGTGAGTCTAGGATGGAAAAGGACTTGGGGGTACTGGTAGACAACAGGCTTGGCAGTGGCATGCAATGCCAAGCCGCCGCAAACAAAGCCAACAGAATACTGGGTTGTATAAAAAAGGGGATTCACTCCAGAAATAAAGAGATTATTCTCCCGCTCTACAAGACTCTGGTCCGGCCACATCTGGAGTATGCTGTCCAGTTCTGGGCACCGGTCCTCAGGAAGGATGTGCTGGAACTGGAGAAAGTCCAGAGAAGGGCAACAAAAATAATTAGGGGAATGGAGGCCATCAGCTATGAGGAAAGGCTACAAGCACTGAACCTATTCTCTCTGGAGAAGAGATGATTGAGGGGGGATATGATATCAATGTACAAATACTGTACTGGCGACCCGAGCATAAGGAACAAACTATTCAGAGAAAGGAGATACAATAAGACACGTGGCCACTCACTAAAACTTGAGGAAAGGCGGTTTAACCTTAAAGTGCGTAAGGGGTTCTTCACTGTAAGAGCGGTAAGGATGTGGAATTCTCTTCCACAAGCAGTCGTATCAGCAGGGAGCATTGATAGTTTCAAAAAACTATTAGATGGGCACCTTAAAGACCACAACATACAGGGGTATACAATGTACGGTTAAAAGCAAACACACACACACATCATAGGTTGAACTGGATGGACTGATGTCTTTTTTCAACCTCACTAACTATGTAACTATGTCCAAATTGTGCCAAATTAGCCATTTTCCCTCCCCAGTTTCATGTGACTCTTTAGTGTACAAGGTGTCAGGTGTGAATGGGGAGCAGGTGTGTTAAATTTGGTGTTATTGCTCTTACTCTCTCATACTGGTCACTGGAAGTTCAATATAACACCTTATGGCAAAGAGCTCTCTGAAGATATTATAAAAAAGAATTGTTGCTCTACATAAAGATAGCATAGGCTATTAGAAGATTGCCAAGACCCTGAAACTGAGCTGCAGCACGGTGACCAAGACCATACAGTGCTTTAACAGGACAGGTTCCACTCAGAACAGACCTCGCCACGGTCCACCAAAGAAGTTGAGTGCACGTGCTCAGCGTCAAATACAGAGGTTGTCTTTGGGAAATAGATGTATGAGTGCTGCCAGCACTGCTGCAGAGGTTGAAGGGGTGGGGGTGGGTCAGCCTGTCAGTGCTCAGACCATACACCCCACACTGCATCAAATTGGTTTGCATGGCTGTCATCCCAGAAGGAAGCCTCTTCTAAAGATGATGCACAAGAAAGCCCGCAAACAGTTTGCTGAGGACAAGCAGAATAATGACATGGATTACTGGAACCATGTCCTGTGGTCTAATGAGACCAATATAAACTTATTTGGTTCAGATGGTGTCAAGCGTGTGTGGCAGCAACCAGGTGAGGAGTACAAAGACAAGTTTTTCTTGCCTACAGTCAAGCATGGTGGTGGGAGTGTCATGGTCTGGGCCTGCATTAATGCTGCCGGCACTGGGGAGCTACAGTTCATTGAGGGAACCATGAATGCCAACATGTACTGGGATATACTGAAGCAGAGCATGATCTTGTCACTTTGGAGACTGGGCCGCAGGGCAGTATTGCAACATGATAACAACCCCAAACACACCTCCAAGACGACCATTGTCTTGCTAAAGAGGCTGAGGGTAAAGGTGATGGACTGGCCAAGCATGTCTCCAGACCTAAACCCTATTGAGCATCTGTGGGGCATCCTTAAACGGAAGTTTGAGGAGCACAAGGTCTTTAACATTCACCAGCTCCGTGATGTCATCATGGTGGAGTTAAAGAGGACCCCAGTGGCAACCTGTGAAGCTCTGGTGAACTCCATGCCCAAGAGGATTAAGACAGTGCTGGAAAATAATGGTGGTAACACAAAATATAGACACTTTGGGCCCAATTTGGACTTTTTCACTTGGGGGTGTACTCATTTTGTTGTCAGCGGTTTAGACATTAATGGCTGTGTGTTGAGTTAATTTGAGGGGACAGCAAATTTACACTGTTATACAAACTGTACACTCACTATATTACATTGTAGCAAAGTGTCATTTCTTCAGTGTTGTCACATGAAAATATATAACAAAATATTTACAAAAATGTGAGGGATGTACTCACTTTTGTGAGATATTGTATGTGCAGCCTGTGGGCATGGACCACTTCAGCTCCGGAAGGTTTTACCCCCTTAATGACCAGGCCATTTTTTGCAATACGGCACTGCGTTGCCTTAACTGACAACTGCGCGGTCGTGCGAGGTTGGACCCACATAAAATCTTTTGTCCCCCACAAATAGAGCTTTCTTTTGGTGGTATTTGATCACCTCTGCAGTTTTCTTTTTTTTTTTTTGCGCTATAAACATATCCAATTAAAAAAAAAATAAAAAAATCGAATTTCTTTATTAATTTTGCTACATATTTTTGGTAAAAACATTTTTGGTAAAAAAAAATATCAAAAAGCGTATATTGATTGTTTTGCGCAAAAGTTATAGCATCTACAAACTATGGGATAGATTTATGGACTTTTTTTATCATTATTTTTTTATTTTGTAATGGTGGCGATCAGCGACTTTTAGCGGGACTGCAACATTGTGATGGACAAATCTGACGATAAGTGACACTTTTTGGGGACCAGTGACACCAATACAGTGATCAGTGCTAAAAATATGCACTGTTATTGTATAAATGGGAAGGGGTTAACACCAGGGGCAATCAAAGGGTTAAGTATTCTCCTAGGGATTGCTTTTTAACTGTGTGGGGGATAGACTGACTGCAGGAAGAGAGAGATCTGTGTTCCTGATTAGTAGGAACACAAGATTTCTCTCTTCCTGTCTGACAGAACGGCAGTCTGCCTTGTTTACATAGGCAGACCACCTTTCTGTCATTCTCCTGAACGATCACGGATGGCCGGCAGCCATTGCAGCTGCAGAACCCGCTGATTCGCTTCCACAGCTCCCAATCACAGCGGGAGCACGGCTCTGGCAGTGCACGCATGCCCCCTAGAGTCTTTCTAAAAAATCACGTACAGGTACATGATTTTCCACCCTGCCACAGTAAATATACGTGGGACGGCCCTTAAGTGGCTAAAGCCCACCCTGTTTGCTACCACACATACAGTATGCATTACGTGCGCAGCAAGAGGTTAAAATGCCTGAAAAGCATTGCTGTTGAACATGCACGGTGGTTGATTTGCTAAAAGCAAATAGGCTGTTTACTTTGTGAATGTGGTGAAGCTTAGTGAATGTGGTGGCGTTTCACTTTGCAAAAAATACCCAATCCTTTGCAAGAAAATTAAAAAAAACATGAAACGCCCTCTTTTATTTAGGCTGTTAGGTACATTCAATTTTTGGCTCTATTATAGTCAATGAAGCCATGATTGATTGTGTGGGTTTCCTGAGCTGAGCGTTTAATTACTCCCAACTTCCTATACAAGAATTTTCCAGAGCATAGGGCAGGAGGATTCAAATTACCAGGTGAATATTTATCATGTTCCAGCCAATCCCTGGAATAAGGCATCCAGAAGGTGGCTGAGGTGATAAATATGCAAGAGGCCTGAACAGGATGTTCTTTCCCTCCAGGGAAGGTTCTGGTTCTTTTGGGGCTGCTGCCCCTAGAGGAAGCTCTACTAAGACAAGAAACTGAAGTCTGGGCCTCAAAAGCTGCTGGACTGAGGGCCTGATTGTCAGAGGATTACATATACTGGAGGGCACTGCACTAAAGTCTTGGACTGGAGAAGTATCTGGTTATCTCCCTCACTAAGAATGTACCTGTGACTGCTGGGTGGCAGACAGCTCCAGGGACACTGTGAGTAAAGACCCTGCTGGGGACTTATAGGTTTGCAATTGTTGGAAGGGAACTAAGTGAAAGAAGTGGTTACATGGACTGCTGTTGTAGGGTCCTAGATATATTGGCTATTCCCTGTTATTTCCAGAAAAGCTGTTGTTGGAACTCTAAAGAGAAGTTTGTCCTCCTATTGTTGTTACTGATCATTTTGAAGTATCCTGTGACCCTAAATCCCTCTTCTGTTAAAGTTCTTCAGCAATAATTAATAAAAATACATCCCCTAGACCTGAGATGGAATTGTTGGTGTGTGTGGGACTGTGCTTGTGTGATTGCCAGCCTCTGTACTAAAGAGAACCTGTCCATTCTCAGAGGGTGAATACTACAAACAGCATTTTTGCTTAAACATGATTGAATGATGGAAGTCAGCAGAGCTTCACCTCATTCACTAAGCTCGGGGGAAAATTTCCTTGCACAGTGCAACTACCAAACTGAGCAGCCCATTTGCTTTTAGTAAAGCAACCCCATGGAATCAGTGCTTCTTATGAAGGTCACTGGGTTATTGCTTTTCAGTTCTGTCAGGTTAATCCAGAGTCCAGATTTTGTATTAGGGATACAACTTTTTGATGCTGATTTACTAAGGGAGTTGTGAATCTTCTCCCAGTAAATTATACGAGTAACCAAGAAAGTCCTGTTTTCTTAATGTGCGCATGATTGGATAATTTAAGTGAATATTCATAATATATTGGAAGAAAATTCCCATCTCATTTAGTAGATCAGCCCAAAGGAATTCCTTTCGCAGTTTATATTCAGTGCAATTAAGAGTTTTGTTGTTATGGTGGTAATTTTCAGCAAAGGCTGAAAGAATAGCTTTTACTATGAGGCTAGGTTTATTGGTCATTTACATGGCAAGCTTAAATGGCTTCTGGAAATTTGACTGTTGGACTGCATTCTTGTGCATTTTTAAGTAGAGGATTAACCTCCCTGGCGGTATGATTCTTTCCGATTTTAGGTGCTGAAAGCAGTACCCTTATTTTGCATGTAATTCTTGAGAATGAGCAGCCCAAACCAACTATTTACATATTTTTTTTTTTTTTTTTACTGTGCGTTCTTCTTTATAACATCTTGGGTATGATAAAGTTTGAAACACAAAATCATAAATTATAATATAATAAAAAAATATAAATAAGTTAAAGTATGTATGTATGTATACAGATATATATACTGTATATATATATATCTATATATATATACATATACGTGTATCTATATATATATATTACAAGCTGGAAACATGGAAACATGCTTGTAATCCAAAGCACTCTTATATCAAAGC